>NC_142468.1:108443359-108595708 GCF_049115385.1 Moschus berezovskii | reverse complement strand
AATTTTGTTCACGTCTTTGTCTAGCCCTGCGTTCTGTGCCCAGCCACTGTAGCTTACTGTCGTTTTCCCAGATCAGGGCGTACCGTATTTCTCTCTACCATCAATCCTCTGTACATACTTCACTCTCTACTTCAAACGCTGCGTACATAATCGCTTCTCTCCTTACCAGTAATCATTCAGTCTCAGTACCTTGGGAAAGCCTTTATGTTTGCATTGACATATAGCAGACTCCTTTTAATATCTCTCTGGGAACTGTGTTTTGTTTTGTTTCTGTTTGCCTCAATTTTTAAAAGGTATTTAGTGGTTTCTTCACACAAAGTCTTCTCATTTAACTTGTTTGGTGAATTTTGTCAAATGTGTAACCACCACTGTAATGCAAATATGTAACGTTTTCATCAACACTAAAAGTGACCCCTTTGCAGTCAGTCTCCTCTCCTGTCCTTTCAGCCTCTGATAATCATTGGTATGATTTCCATCCCTATGGTTTTGGTTTTTCCAGAATGTCACATATAGAAAGCATATAGTATATCACTTTTATTGTCCAGCTTCTTTTACTTAGCATAATAGTCTTGAGATTCATTTGTATTTTTGCATGTATCACTATTTCATCCTTTTATTTCCAAGTAAAATTCCATTGTATGGTATACTACAGTTTGTTTATCCTTTCAATTCATTATTTGTTGTTACACATTTGGATTGTTTCTAGATTCCAACTATTAGAACCAAGCTGCTGTAAGCATTCACATAGACGTCTTTGTGTGGACATATGTTTTCATTTCTCTTGGATAAATACCCACAAGATGAATTGTTGACTCATATGGTAAATGTATGTTCATCCTCATGTGAAATTAGCAATCTCTTTTCCATATAGGTTATACTATTATCCTATTTTGTCCTTCTACCAACAGTAGATGAGAATTCTAGTTGGTCTGCACCCTTACCAGTGATTGGCATCTTAGTTATTTTAACAATTTAGCCATTTTAGCAGTGTAGTGATATTTTGTTGTGGTTAACTTGTGTTTTCCTAATGGGTAATGATGTTCATTAATTTTCATGTACTTATTGCATTTGTATCACTTAACTAATGGGTAATGATGTTCATTATTTTTCATGTACTTATTGGCCTTTCTATACTTTATTTAGTAAGGAATTTGTTCAGATCTTCTGTTCATTTTTCAGTTCTTATCTTCTTACTGATGCATTGTAAGAGTTTTGAAAAATATATTCTGATATATGTTTATATTTTTAAGTTAGATATCTATTTTTTCAAACTCTTTTACAAAGTTGTCTATTTTACATCCCTGCCAATAGTATATAAGAATGCTAATAACTCAACATCTTCATCAACACTTGCTATCAGTTCAGTTCAGTTCAGTTCAGTCGCTCAGTTGTGTCCGACTCTTTGCAACCCCATGAATCACAGCACGCCAGGCCTCCTTGTCCATCACCAACTCCTGGAGTTCACTCAAACTCATGTCCATCAAGTCGGTGATGCCATCCAGCCATCTCATTCTCTGTCGTCCCCTTCTCCTCCTGCCCCCAGTCCTTCCCAGCATCAGAGTCTTTTCCAGTGAGTCAACTCTTCGCATGAGGTGGCCAAAGTATTGCAGTTTCAGCTTTAGCATAAGTCCTTCCAATGAACACCCAGGATTGATCTCCTCTAGAATGGACTGGTTGGATCTCCTTGCGGTCCAAGGGACTCTCAAGAGTCTTCTCCAGCACCACAGTTCAAAAGCATCAATTCTTCGGCGATCAGCTTTCTTCACAGTCCAACTCTCACATCCATACATGACCACGGCAAAAACCATAGCCTTGACTAGACGGACCTTTGTTGGCAAACTAATGTCTCTGCTTTTTAATATACTATCTAGGTTGGTCATGACTTTCCTTCCAAGGAGTAAGCGTCTTTTAATTTTATGGCTGCAATCAGCATCCGCAGTGATTTTGGAGCCCCCAAAAATAAAGTCTGACACTGTTTACACTTGCTATAGCCACTCTTAATTTTAACCATTCTTATAGTTGTGTGTATGTGTTTAATAGGCTTAATTTTTTAGAACAGCTTTTGATTGACTGAAAAATTTTGATTTACTGAAATACAGGAAATTTCCATATACTGTACACCCAGTTTCTCCTATTAGTAATCTTATTCTGGTATAGCACATTTGCTGCAATAATGAATCTATATTGAATGTATTATCATTAACCAAAGTTCATACTTTATATAGATTTCCTTATTCAGATTTATTTATTACCCCTTTATTTAGATTTTCCTAGACTTTTTCCCAGATTCTAGGATGCTGTGTAGAATAACAAATTATATTAAGTTGTCACAAATCCTTAGGTGACTTTTGGTTGTGAAATTTTTCCCATTGTGTTTTTAGTTTGTATTTCTCTAATAATTAGTGATGTTGAACATATTTTCATACACTCACTTGCATATATGTATCTTCTTTGGTGATGTGTCTATTCAGATCTCTCATTTTTGTTATTTTTCTACAGTTTTGAGAGTTTTGTTAAATATTCTGGCTATAAGTTTTAAATATATATATGCTGCTTAGTCACTTCAGTCATGTCCAACTCTGGGCTCCTCTGTCTGTGGGGATTCTCCAGGCCAAGAATACTGGAGTCAGTTACCATGCCCTCCTCCAGGGGATCTTCCCAACCCAGGAATCGAACCCAGGTCTCCTGCATTGCAGGCAGATTATTTACCATCTTCACTTCAGTTCAGTTCAGTCACTCAGTCGTATCCGACTCTTTGCTACCCCATGAACTGCAGCATGCCAGGCATCCCTGTCCATCACCAACTCCCGGAGTTTAGTTTAGCTTTAAAAGGTCTTGGAAGTAAGAACTGCTCCGTTGTGTTGCTTCATCATTTCCACTGTAACAAATGACCTGAAACCATCTCATTGTCTGGGTGGGGTAGGGTTGAAGGAATCATCCTTTGGCTGCTGCTGCTGCTGATAAATTGTTTCAGTTGTGTCTGACTCTGTGCGACCCCATAGACTGCAGCCCACCAGGCTCCCCTGTTCCTGGGATTCTCCAGGCAAGAATACTGGAGTGGGTTGCCATTTCCTTCTCCAATGCGTGAAAGTGAAAAGTGAAAGTGAAGTCGTTCAGTCATGTCAGACTCTTCATGACCCCATGGACTGCAGCCTACCAGGATCCTCTGTCCATGGAATTTTCCAGGCAAGAGTACTGGAGTTGGGTGCCATTGCCTTCTCCGATTATCTGGCTACTTGCCTCAAAATTAAAACTGAAGTCTAGCAGGGGTCTTGGAATGGAAACTGTCAACTGACTTAGCTTGTTGAGTGGGTCATATGCTCACTAAATGGCTGGGAAAGATGTTCTTATCAATAGCTCTATCAGACTGTATTCAGTGGGCTAGGGTCCTTTCCTGAAATGAATTTTGGGTGCTAATATTTAAAGGAGGCGTGGATTCTGGGAAGCCTCCAGCAACAGATTCTCTTTCTATATGATATGTTGCCTTGAAACTCACCTTGCAGCTATGTATGTGTTTGTATATATTTTATGCCATATACAGAAACAAAAGTCTGGCCCAAATTTGTTGCTGAAAAACCAATTAGTAGTTCAGACTTAGGAAAGAAAACATATAGTGTTAGAAAGAAATGGGATCCAGGACAACTGTATTCTAGTTCTTTCTCTGAATATTAACTAGCTGTGGGGTCTTGACAAATCATTTAATTTGTTTGCATCGCAGTTTGCTTAATTCTAGAGTAAAATTATTAAACTAAATTATGTCTATGGATCTTCCTGCTCTAAACTCTGTAGTTCTAAAGATATGATCTATGTAAATATTAGCTGTTCTCGTGTTTAAAAAAAAAGCAGTTATAACATGACAACTGCATACACAGAGACATACATACATAGGCATGCTAGTCTGCCAAAGTATATGAAACCTAGTTAAATTTGAATTTCAGATAAACAATAGATAATTTTACACATAGTAAATTTTATCTGTTTTTATCCGAAATTCAAATTTTACTGGGTGTTCTGTATTTTTACTTGCTAAATCTGTCTGCCCTAAGATAGACACACATACAGAACAACGAACAGGAGGAATTACTTGGATTAGCACTATCTATGCAGCTCATTCTTAATTGAATCTATGGCAACTTCAGTGTATTTTTTCAACTGAACTCAAGAGGTTTTCTAGATGAGATAAAACCCTGTTCCTTCATTAAAGGACAATCTTGATTTAGTTGCTTTTGAGAAATATTTTTTTTAGTCAAGAAAATATTTCTTATTGAACATCATGAATGAATTTGCTAAATGTGCTATCATCTACATGCTCATGCTAGTTTTTCACCTGGGGCAGAGAAGTATTTTTCTAAGCAGCTTACTGGGTTGCTGATTAAATGAGTATTTTGCCTTGTTGAGAGTTGAAGTTGAGTCTATTAATAAAACCCATTGGCTTTTTTAATCTCCTTTGTTTTGTACTCCTGTACCTATTAATCACACAGAAGTTGCTTATCCTTCATCATCTTGGCTTTGATAAATACTTTATGTAATAAATCTGGACCTTCAGCACTGAGTAATCAATTGGGAATTCCTGCTTATGAAGGTTCAGTAACTATACAACAGTGATACTGTTGATATATGATCTCTTTTGCTTTCATACTTTCCCCACTACATGTACCAAAATGACAGAATATCTTTATGCTGTCTTTGTAATTTGCAATTGCTTATTTTAACTTTGACACATGATGCATGGCAGCTTAATCTGAACAAGGACTTCTCATTTATAAGCCCTATTCCAGGTATTTGAGGGCATGCATGCTTTTAAAGGCAAAACTTATCAATGGGAGTACTTTCTCTTTTGTTACATCTCTAATATGGAAACTTAGTTTAGTAGTCAGTCTCTCTTAACAATCTGTGGCTTTGCTGTCAGAAAATGCACTAGTGTAAAACTAAAGTGGTAGAAAGAAAAACACCAGATTGATTGCTTAAGATAAAAGAAATGACTGCAAAAGAAAATCACTTGTTTGTATTGAAACTCAAGTGAAAAGTAAATAAATTTCGGGGAAGTGACGTGAAGATTTTATGAATCATATAAAATAAAATTTCCTAGTAGTTTGGTAGGTAAATTGAAAATCCTAAAATTCTGTCATTAAATTTATTTCTGAAAATCATGGCTGGGGTAAAATGCTGAGTCTCATATTCATAAATTTCCTAAATATATTGAGTAAAATTTATTATATTCTCTGGAGGCTTAATTTCTTTCCTGGTCAGTTAGTAATGGCTAATTAAGTCTACTTTTTTGAACTTTGAACTTTAATCAGTTCAGTTCAGTTCATTTGCTCAGTCGTGTCCAACTCTTTGCGACTCCATGAACCGCAGCACATCAGGCCTCCCTGTCCATCACCAACTCCTGGAGTCCACCTAAACCCATGTCCATTGAGTCGGTGATGCCATCCAACCATCTCATCCTCTGTCTTCCCTTTCTCCTCCTGCCCTCAATCTTTCCCAGCGTAAGGGTCTTTTCCAATGAGTCAGCTCTTTGCATCGGTGGCCAAAGTATTGGAGTTTCAGCTTCAACATAAGTCCTCCCAATGAACACCCAGGACTGATCTCCTTTAGGATGGACTGGTTGGATCTCCCTGAAGTCCAAGGAACTATCAAGAGTCTTCTCCAACACACAGTTCAAAAGCATCAATTCTTTGGCGATCAGCTTCCTTTACAGACCAACTCTCACATCCATACATGACTACTGAAAAACCATAGCCTTGACTAGATGGACCTTTGTTGACAAAGTAATCTCTCTGCTTTTTAATATGCTGTCTAGGTTGGTTATAACTTTCCTTCCAAGGAGTAACCATCTTTTAATTTTATGGCTGCAGACACCATCTGCAGTGATTTTGGAGCCCAGAAAAATAAAGTCAGCCACTGTTTCCCCATCTATCTACCATGAAGTTGTGGGACTGGATGCCATGATCTTAGTTTTCTGAATGTTGAGCCAAAAAAATGTTGGCTTTAAAGCCAACTTTTTCACTCTCCTCTTTCACTTTCATCAAGAGGTTCTTTAGTTCTTCACTTTCTGCCATAAGGGTGGTGTCATCTGCGTATCTGAGATTATTGATATTTCTCCCGGCAATCTTGATTCTAGCTTGTGCTTCTTCCAGCCCAGAGTTTCTCATGATGTACTCTGCATATAAGTTAAATAAGCAGGGTGACAATATACAGCCTTGACATACTCCTTTTCCTATTTGGAGCCAGTCTGTTGTTCCATGTCCAGTTCTAAGTGTTGCTTCCCGACCTGCATACAGGTTTCTCAAGAGGCAGGTCAGGTGGTCTGGGATTCCCATCTCTTTCAGAATTTTCCACAGTTTATTGTGATCCACACAGTCAAAGTCTTTGGCATAGTCAATGAAGCAGAAATAGATGTTTTTCTGGAACTCTCTTGCTTTTTCCATGATCCAGCGGATGTTGGCAATTTGATCTCTTTTTCCTCTGCCTTTTCTAAAACCAGCTTGAACATCTGGAAGTTCATGGTTCACATATTGCTGAAGCCTGGCTTGGAGAATTTTGAGCATGACTTTACTAGCGTGTGAGATGAGTGCAATTGTGTGGTAGTTTGAGCATTGTTTGGCATTGCCTTTCTTTGGGATTGGAATGAAAAAATGAAAACTGACCGTTTCCAGTCCTGTGGCCACTGCTGAGTTTTCCAAATTTGCTGGCATATTGAGTGTAGCACTTTCACAGCATGATATTGGAAGATTTGAAATAGCTCAACTGGAATTCCATTACCTCCACTAGCTTTGTTTGTAGTCATGCTTCCTATGGCCCTCTTGACTTCACATTCCAGGATGTCTGGCTCTAGATGAGTGATCACACCATCGTGATTATCTGGGTCGTGAAGATCTTATTTTGTACTGTTCTTCTGTGTATTCTTGCCACCTCTTCTTAATATCTTCTGCTTCTGTTAGGTTTAGGAAAGTCGCTCAGTCATGTCCGACTCTTTGTGACCCCATGGGCTGTAGCCTACCAGGCTCCTCCATCCATGGGATTCTCCAGGCAAGAGTTCTGGAGTGGGTTGCCACTTCCTTCTTCAGTGATCTTCCCAACCCTGGGATCGAACCCAGGTCTCCTGCATTGGTGGCAGACGCTTTAACCTCTGAGCCACCAGGTCCATACAATTTCTGTCCTTTATTGAGCCTGTCTTTGCATGAAATGTTCCCTTCTCTAATTTTATTGAAGAGATCTCTAGTTTTTCCCATTCTATTGTTTTCCTCTATTTCTTTGCATTGATCACTGAGGAAGGCTTTGTTATCTCTCCTTGCTATTCTTTGGAACTCTGCATTCAGATGGGTATATATTTCCTTTTCTCCTTTCCCTTTCGCTTCTCTTCTTTTCTGAGCTATTTGTAAGTCCTCCTCAGACAGCCATTTTGCTTTTTTGCATTTCTTTTTCTTGGGGATGGTCTTCATCCCTGTCTTTTGTACAATGTCATGAACCTCAGTCCATAGTTCATCAGGCACTCTATCAGATCTAATCCCTTAAATCTATTTCTCACTTCCACTGTATAGTCATAAGGGATTTGATTTAGGTCATACCTGGCTGGATGGCATCACCGACTCGATGGACATGAGTTTGAGTGAACTCTGGGAGTTGGTGATGGACAGGGAGGCCTGGCGTGCTGTGATTCATGGGGTTGCAAAGAGTCGGAGATGACTGAGCGACTGAACTGAACTGAATGATCTAGTGGTTTTCTCCACTTTCTTCAATTTCACTCTTAATTTGGCAATAAGGAGTTCGTGATCTGAGCCAGTCAGCTCCTGGTCTTGTTTTTGCTGACTGTATAGAGCAGAAAGTGAAGAGGAACTAAAAAGCCTCTTGATGAAAGTGAAAGAGGAGAGTGAAAAGCTTGGCTTGAAGCTCAACATTCAGCAAACAAATATCATGGCATCTGGTCCCATCACTTCATGGGTAATAGATGGGGAAACAGTGGAAACAGTGCCAGACTTTATTTTTTTGGGCTCCAAAATCACTGCAGATGCTGACTGCAGCCAGGAAATTAAAAGATGCTTACTCCTTGGAAGGAAAGTTATGACCAGCCTAGATAGCATATTAAAAAGTAGAGACATTACTTTGCCAACAAAGGTCCATTAGTCAAGGCTATGGTTTTTCCCATGGTCATGTATGGATGTGAGAGTTGGACTATGAAGAAAGCTGATCACCAAAGAATTGATGCTTTTGAACTGTGATGCTGGAGAAGACTCTTGAGAGTCCCTTGGACCGCAAGGAGATCCAACCAGTCCATTCTAGAGGAGATCAATCCTGGGTGTTCATTGGAAGGACTGATGCTAAAGCTGAAACTGCAATACTTTGGCCACCTCATGCAACGAGTTGACTCACTGGAAAAGAGTCTGATGCTAGGAGGGATTGGGGGTGGGAGGAGACGGGGATGACAGAGAATGGGATGGCTGGATGGCATCACAGACTCGATGGAGTGAACTCCGGGAGTTTGTGATGGACAGGGAGGCCTGGCGTGCTCTGATTCATGGGGTCACAAAGAGTTGGACACGACTGAGCAACTGATATGAACTGAACTGAACTGATAGAGCTTCTGCATCTTTGGCTGCAAAGAATATAATCAATCTGATTTTGGTGTTGACCATCTGGTGATGTCCGTTTGCAGAACTTTAATAGTCATGCTCTTTCTACTCTTTACAAAGTTAAATTTTTATAAATTTAGTTTATATTTTCCTTTTATTATATCAATTTATCTGAGCATTATTTCATGCAGAACTGATTGAAAAGAGCAAGAACCTTATTTATCATCTTAAAAAGGTATGTTGTTTTATGTCCTACAAAATGGTCTTATACTCTGGGTTTTCCTACTAATATTTTCATGATCTGATAAAACTGTTTCTTGACATTTCCTGTCTTTCACCGTGCTATTCACATATCGAAACTTTCCTACTACCATGAATCTTATTAAATCAAAGTCTCTAAACAGCTGGTTGAAAGTTTATTCTCAACTTTATCTATTTGTTTCTGTGTCCACAGAACCCCCCTCTTCTGACTTCATCTCTTGCTTGCCCTTCCGCAGTAGGCTTCTAGCAGTTTCTCTGTCACTGCCGTTCCTCCTTCATGCCTGTTCTCTAAAAGTCACCCAGCAGTCATTTCAAGGTGTACCAGGCCACATATGAGCAGCTCTTGCCTGTCTCTGTAACTGCAAGAGTGTAATTTTCAAACAATTATGTAATTCATTAATGACGAAAACTGTAAGATGAAAAAGTTTGTTTAGAGAGGGATGTAAGGCACAAATATTTAGAGGATCAATGGAAAAATTAAAAGCAAAGGAAGTTGGAGTAGTAATATTGAGTTAGATATAACATGGGTTAAATACCACAGAGAAATAAAATCATAGCCTTTGGGATTATTTACCAGGAAAATATTAGTTTACTGATTTCCTGTAAATTAATACATACCTTTGAAAGTGAAAGTGGAAGTGAAGTCGCTCTGTCATGTCCGACTCTTTGCGACCTTGTGGACTGTAGCCCACCAGGCTCCTCTGTCCATGAGATTCTCCAGGCAAGAATACTGGAGTGGGTTACCATTTCCTTCTCCAAGGGATCTTCCCGACCCAGGGATCGAACCCAGGTCTCCCACATTGCAGGCAGACACTTTAACCTCTGAGCCACCATTGACAGAGATATAAAATCCCTAACTTTAATCAATGGTAGATAGTGAGTTACAACCCCCAAGAGTCAGAGTATTCTTAGGCATCTTCTTAGATAATACACTAGTGTGACTACAAACATTATATAGCCATCTTCCTGCCTTACATTCTTAATTGCTAAAACTTGTCTCCCAGTCCTCTCTCCTTTGGTTACTAGGGTTCTTGCTACACTGACCTCCTTTCCATTTCTTTAGGCTCTGGTGCATATCATTCCTTGTTCCTGAAATATTGGCTACCTCATTCTTCAGGTCACACCTCTCAGATGGTGATTATCTCAGTGTCCATGGGGTCGCCAAGAGTCAGACATCCCTGAGAGACCGAATAGCAAAAGCAACGAAGGAGTTTCAGTACCAGATAAATTATACCCTGAAGGTCGGGGTTTCATGTCAGCACGGGCTAAGCCTGAAATCCTTCTTGAAAATATATACCCAAAAGTCCCATCCCACAATCAAAATATCTTGTCCTTGATTACACAAACACACACACATACACATATATACACACACACTCATATATAGCTGTCAATTACAGAATGACTTATAGTCTTATTTAAAAGTGAGTTTTCTGTCCTCCTCTGCCCTCAGGAGAGATCCCACTGCCACAGTTTGCCTAAGATCCTGGAATCTTCATTTTAAGTAACATCTGGAGATTCTGACATTGTTGACCTGTGGACCACATGTTGAGAAATACTGGTCTGGGAAATCCAGATACCAGTTTTATGCCTGGGTATTTATACGCAACTTAAAGGTTAGCCAAACAGAAACCTGGGGAAACCTGCCTTGGGAGTCTGGCTCCTAAGCATAAGGTCTTAAAGTAATTAGTCACACATTCTAGCAGGATCAGTAAAGGCTGTGGATTACTTAGAGTAGGATGAGAGGTTAGCATAGTTTGCAAAACTTAGCTAAAAGATGCACTGGCAATAAGCTAGTGACTATAAAAATGAAAGAGGTTTAAAATTTGAAACTACTCAAGGAACCTTCTTTATGTCTACAGATTGCACCCCCGTGGATTTCAGGATCCAATTTGAAGATTTTGGAGCATTTCTATAATACATTTAGGTAAAACATGGTAAGTCCTTTAAATAACCACTTGTAAAGTTTCCTTTTTTTTGCTGTTCCTGTCTTGGTTCACCCAGTTCAGATGGCCAGATAGCCCAGAATCACTTACCACTGTAGTGGGAGTCTGGATGAGCCCTGTGATTTTCTTGCTGGGGAAAGCACAGAGGAAAAGAAACCACACATATACTCGTATCCTTGTTTCCACACAGACTGTGAGGTGTCTCAGCTGATGTGATAGGAAAAATTAAAGGAATGCATAACCCCACTCAAAGGAGACTTTATTTTCGATCAGCAGTGTCTAATATAAAATAAAAAGAGGCCAAAAAAAGATTACCTCTTGAGCCTAGAACAATCTGGAATTGGAAAAGAAGACACTGGATGCTCAGAGGGAAGTACAGAGTCCCAAAGGACAGCCTGTGAGCATCTCCTATCCTTCAGGTACTTCACTTCCTGTTCAGCCAGTGAAAGACCCAGCTTGCCATTTCTCATTCACTGGCTACTTCTATGAGTTGCTATTGAAACAACAATTTTGGTTAGTTAGGCTATTTAGGCAAACAACCAGTGTAGATAATTTTGATTCACTAGATTGACTTGATGTTTTACCAACTTGAGCTTCTCTGGTGGCTCAGATGATAAAGCGTCTGCCTGCAATGTGGGAGACCCGGATTCGATCCCTGGGTTGGGAAGATCTCCTGGAGAAGGAAACAGCAACCCACTCCAATACTCTTGCCTAAAGAATCCCACGGACGGAGGAGCCTGGTAGGCTACAGTCCATGAGGTCGCAAAGAGTTGGACACAACTGAGCAACTTCACTTTCACATAAATCTGGTGGCTATCTTGTGCCTTGAGGACAAACTCTGAAAAAGGAGGAAGTTGCATTATGCAGTTGAAATGGGACCCGAATGGGATATGGGGTGTGTAGACTGTTGTCTTAGTTTTGATACTGAGTCAATTAATGATTTCAGCTGTATTCTATACAGTCCTGCAACTGAACCATGACCATTAGGTAAAACCTATAGAAATCTGGAACTTCCCTGGTGGTCCAGTGGTTAAGCCTCCACCCTTCCAATGCAGGGGGAGCAAGCTCCATCCCTGGCCAGGGAATTAAGATCCCACATGCTGTGTGACATGGTCAAGAAAACAAAACAGGAAATCTGAATAAGGATTGGACTTCAGTTAAAAACAGCATATTAATATTGGCTTATTAGTCATGACAAATGTGCCATACTAATGTCAGATGTTGGAATTAGTGGAAACTGAGCTCGAGGTATACAAAAACTCTCCATAAATATTTATGACTCCTCTATAAACTTAAAATGATTCTAAATTTTTTTACTTAAAAATTCATGTATATGGTTAAGGAGAACATTTCTTAAAATCTAGGTAATATGGTGTTCAGGTTTCTGCTTGGTTCTGTTGATTTGGCAAAGATAAGCAGTTCGTTCTAAATTTATTAAATGATCTTAAGACAGCACTTTAATAAGCTATATCTTCTCAGGAGACTGTTTTTGTGTTTCCTTCCAATCTGCCAATAATCTAAGAGCAGGATTAATTTACTTTGTGCTCAGGTAGACAGAATTAGAAACATGATCAATGTGGTGGTTACTGAAATAAAACTTGACTTTTCTTTTCTCAGAATAATAGGCTACATTCTCTTGACTTGGAATAAAATATTTCCTCAAGAAATAAGGAAGTTTTTATGCCTTATAAAATCTGGAGAATTGAAATAAAAGGTAGAAATAAAACATTTTCATCATTCTAATAAAAAATTAACTGTTGGGAGCAATTCAGCATATCAAAAATGTTTGTAGCAAATTAAATGAAAGCAAATGTAAAAACAGAAATAATGTCAAAAAACCAGGGAGATATAAAAACCATGGTGCATTATTGCAAAATAACTCTAAATAGGGGATGGGCTTAGTTAGGATGATGAGTAGTCATCAAGACCCTATTCCTCTTACTTGTTTCCCCTTATTTATAATTTCTTTCCTTCTGAGTTTATGGGTTCCATCACAAAGTAATCGAGTTTTAAGTCTCTAACACTTTTAAATTTTGGTAGCTTTTAGTGAAGAGGAAATAGGAGGACACAGAAATTAGCTATTTCACTTTGTGTTCATGCTTTTGGTAATATCACTACTCTGAAACCAGAAAGATTTTATAGAAATTCTCCAAAAAAAAATATTGTGCACACACACACATATGCACACACGCCATACTGTAAAACACACACCACGCATGCTTGCATATGTTAGTAGGCTAGCTGGAGATCCTCAGCGTGCTAAAGGCGCAAGCGGGAATGGACCATGCCAGTTAATCTGGAGAGTCAGCTAAGTGGATATAGGTTAAGAAACCTTGTGCATATAGGTAGATTCAACAGATTTTCAGCCAAATGTTTGCTGAGACTTTGAGAGAATAGCGGATTCTCTGGTGGCTCAGACTGTAGTCTGCCTGCAATGCAGGAGACCCGGGTTCAATCCCTGGATCATGAAGATCCATTGGAGAAGGAATGGCAACTCACTTTCATATTCTTGCTTGGGAAATCCCATGGATGGAGGAGCCTGGTGGGCTACAGTCCATAGGGTCGCAAAGAGTTGGACACAAATGAGCGACTTCAGCTTCTTTGAGAGAATAGAGCACAGGACAGATCAATTTCAGTTTAAGAGAGATGGCTTGTAAGCAGGCTTAGGGAGTTGACAAGGGGGAAATTTAGGATAGAAAGCTACCATGAGAACCCCTGAAGAATCAAGGGCTACAGGGCAGGTCTTTATAACAAACCGTCCATAGAGAAGAATAAAATGCTATTTCCCAATTTTGTCCCAAAGAAACCTTCATAGGAAAACATCAATGTAGCCTTGTAACCAGAATGACTAGTTTGAGACTTGGGAGGAGGATATTTCATTGTCCCTTGTCACAGACACAGAAGAGAAAATGTGTCGTTGCACAGGGGTTGAGACCTGCGTCTGGTCTCAGCTTTACTTCTAATGTAACTTACAACCTTGGGGAAGACATCTTACTGCTCTGATTTTAGTTTTCCTAAGATGAAGTTACTGGACTAGAAACTTTCTAAGTCCCTTTCAAACCTACTTTCTGAGAGGCTAGGACAGTGATGTAACTATGTGATCAAATTTCCCAAAGGGCTTCCCCAGAAAACTGGCACATTAAGAAAATAGCTTTAGAAGAAGTGTACAGAATTCAGATTCTGTAATAGATGAATTTTAGCGTTTTGTCATTCCCATGCCCATTTTCTTCTCTGTTCTGGTTTTGAATATAAAAATTATTTTATATTCAGTCATTTGCTGTCTGTCCCTCCGTTGTTTGTCCATACTTTCCTCTTCTCTTCATATATTGAAGTTGAAACAGCTGCAATATTTGTAGGCAGGAGTACAGACTCCAGGACTTGAGGACTTCCAAGCAATGAGGGAATGTTCCTATTTCTAGCAGGCATGGATAACTTCTGCCTCCCTTACATCAGGTGCATGTTGCTCTCAGAAGGTCTTGGGAAGATCCCTTACTGTTCTCTGAATCAGTATGACTCATATACATGCTAACTTCCTAGAAATGACTTTATGCCCAAATTGTAATTCTGACTCTGGTATTAAGGTTCGGACACGACTGAGCGACTTTGCTTTCACTTTTCACTTTCACACATTGGTGAAGGAAATGGCAACCCACTCCAGTGTTCTTGCCTGGAGAATCCCAGGGATGGGGAGCCTGGTAGGCTTCCGTCTATGGGGTCAAACAGAGTTGGACACGACTGAAGTGACTTAGCAGCAGCAGCAGCAGCAAGAATAGTCCAAAATGTCATTTCTGCATGAGACATTTTTTCATTTACACTCTCTGGCATGGGTCCCTGGCCAAAATGACCATAATGTCCTTACTCACAGCTTTGGACTCCCTGGGACCGTAGAAGGCTGCAAGCTGTTGGTCTTTCTATGCCTGTTGTTCATCAGCCTTGTCACTGGAGCATGGCTAGGCATTGATAGGAATCCTCTTCTTCATTGGAAGCAGTAATTCCAGAAAGGAGGGAGAGAATTTCTACCTTTTAGCCATTTCTGGGGGTTTTAGATGACAGTTTGTAGAGTAGGATGCAAGTCATGTTCTTTATGAATCTCCTAACCACTGAGATTTCAGACAAATTAACTAGGGGATTTTCTCAGTCATTAACTGCTTGACTGGTTGTCTGAGAGTACTAACTGTCACAGACTGATTCTTGGTGACAGTCTAGTTAAGCTGTGACTCTAGTATAAAATGCTCGATAAAGTCTGTACAAACAAAATGTCTTTGGATGAAGAAATAGTAGTATTTCAGCAGTCAACTTAAAATCTGCTTTCATGTATAACACATGGCATGATATTAAATACGAAAGAGAAGGAAATACTAATATATTATTCAAATAAAATAGACCTGTTCCCATAAGGACAAACTTAAAACTTGGAATGATAAAATCCTTAAAAGACTGAAATCTGATGGCTCATTTACATCCCATATCTAACCACAGTGATGAGAAGAAGAAGACAAGATTTTGTTCTCAGAGCCAGAGAATGAGAGATGTAGTAGCTTGAAGCAGGACCTTGGTCCTTGTCTTCTTTGAGGAAAGAATTCAGCAAAGATACAGAGACTGTGAAGCAGATAAAGTATATGGGCACATTCTCATGCCGATATTTGGTCTGATTCAGGGAACTCCTCGATATATAAGTGAATCTTTCAGCCAAGATGGATTTCAGGACAAGAGTATCTGGGAGGTTAGTGGAACATATTATGGGCTGGTGCCCCCTGCCTCCGTTGACCCCTGAGGACCTTCTCTGCTCATAAATGGGCTAGGAAATCCCCTTGAGCACAAGCATGAGAAAACCTTTACCTTTGTTGTTGTTCAGTTGCTCAGTCATATCCGACTCTTTGCGACCCCATGGACTGCAGCATGCCAGGCTTCCCTGTCCTTTACTATCCCCCAGAGTTTGCTCAAACTCATGTCTATTGAGTTGATGATGCCATCCAACCATCTTGTCCTCTGTCGCCACCTTCTCCTCCTACCCTCAACCTTTCCCATACATAACGGCTTTTTCAATGAGTCAGCTCTTCTCATCAGGTGGCCAAACTATTGGAGCTCTAGTTTCAGCATCAGTCCTTCCAGTGAGTATTCAGGATTGATTTCCTTTAGAATTGACTGGTTTGATCTTCTCGCTGTCCAAGGGACTCTCAAGAGTCTTTTCTAGCACCACAGTTTGAAGGTGTCAGTTCTTTAGTGCTCAGCCTTCTTTATGGCCCAACTCTCACATCCATTCTTAGCTACTGGAAGAACCATAGCTTTGACTAGACAGATCTTTGTCAGCAAAGTCTCCGCTTTTTAATAATGCTGTCTAGGTTTGTCGTAGGTTTTTTTCCCAAGGAGCAAACGTCTTTTAATTTCATGGCTGCAGTCACCATCTGCAGTGATTTTGGACTCCAAGAAAATAAAATCTGTCACTATTTCCATTGTTTCCCCATCTATTTGCCATGAAGTGACAGGACCAGATGCCATGATTATAGTTTTCTGAATGTTGAGTTTTTAGTCAGCTTTTTCACTCTCCTCTTTCACTTTCATCAAGAGGCTCTTTAGTTCTTCTTTGCTTTCTGCCATAAGAGTGGTGTCATCTGCATATCTGAGGTTATTGATATTTCTCCCAGCATTCTTGATTCCAGCTTGTGCTTCATCCAGCCTGGCATTTCACATGATGTACTCTGCATATAAGTTAAATATGCAGGGTGACAATATACAACCTTGACACACTCCTTTCCCAATTCTGAACCAGTCTATTCCATGTTCAGTTCTAACTGTTGCTTCTTGACTTGCACATAGGTTTCGCAGGAGGTAGGCAAGGTGGTCGGGTATTCCCATCTCTTTATGAAGATTCTGCAGTTTGTTGTGATCCACACAGTCAAAGGCGTTAGCATAGTCAATGAAACAGAAGTAGGTATTTTTCCGGAGTTACCTTGCTTTTTCTATGATTCAGTGGATGTTGGCAATTTGATTTCTGATTCCTCTGCCTTTTTTAAATCCAGTTTGAATTATTGTTTTTTTTTAATATACCAACTTTCAATATAACAATTATAGTTGCATTATTGTTTTTAAATATTATCTGAAGACAATACAAGCCTTAGGCTCTACATCTGAATGGTATTCTCACATCACCTCCCCTCCCCTTCATGTACTTCCCTTCCTTGGTCATGGAAAAGACATAATTTTGAGAAGTAGCGTAATTTAAGCATATGTTTCTTCTCTAGGATGCTTCCTAATATGCTTAAAATAAAAGAGCCCAATTCCTCAGAAAGATCAGTTGGAATTTTAAAAGTGAGACTCAGAGAGATTAAATAACATTCTCAAAGTCAAATCACTAGAAAGCAGTAGAATTTAGATTTGAAAGAAGATCTGTTTGACTCATGACTACTGTTGTGAATTTACAGAATAATGTTAGTTTTCTCTGAAGTCTAATGACGTATGTTAATATTATACATTATTGAGCATTTACTCTGTACCAGTACTGGTGTTAAGTATTTCATGTATATTATTTTGCATAATTCTCATAGCAACTGCCTATAGTAATATAAAGACTTCATTTACTAGGTTAAGTGACTTTTCTATGGTCACATGGGTAAGAAATGATAATGCTTTAGAGCAGTGCCATGGAGTCATGTACCAAAGCTGCTGAATTTTAGGCCAATTTTCTGGGATAAATTTCATGCACAAAACTAGACATTCTCATACATGATCCTCACTATTGTCATCAAGACTAAGAAACAAAGGACAACAGCAGATGTATACACTGTGTTCTTTGAAAAAAAATGTGTACTTCCTGTTTTAGTTGTTTTTTAAAAAGGTCCTGTGTGTGTGTGTGTGTGTGTGTGTGTGTGTGTATGCTCAGTCATATCCAACTCTTTGTGACACCAGGAACTGTAACCTGCCAGACTCCTCTGTCCATGGGGTTCCCCAGGCTAGAATACTGGAGTGGGTTTCCATTTCCTACTCCACAGGATCTTCTCAATCCGACCCAGGGGTCGAACCTGCCCCTCTTGTGTCTCCTGCACTAACAGGTGGGTTCTTTAACACTTGAGCCACCTGGGAGGTCCAAAAGGGCCCTAGTTGTATTCAGTTTCAGTTTATTGAGTGACTGGCTAGATCTGGCTTGCTGTGGGGTAAAAACAAAACTACAGTAGCCAAGATATTTGAAAACCAAATGTGGATTCTTCCAATTTAGTCATCTGCTAATTGATATTTTCCTACCAGCCAGAATCTGGCTAGGAGTTTCCATCTATATTTAAATAATACTTGCTGATGTGATACTTTCTGTAGATCCTGCTATCTTATGATTATAAAGAAGTATTTGTACATTTTTAAATGATGAATTTTGGGTCACAGGGCAATAATAGCTACTTTCGGGAAGCTGAATCTCAATGGTTTAAAGAAATAGATGGAGGCAGAGAAAACTGTGACGATTACAATCTAGGACTTTGCGAAATCAAATGTATATTGAACATGTTAACTGTGGGCTTCTTTGGAAAGCAATTTGCAAATAGAATTGAAATCCGAGTTGTCACATGCACTTCTTCATGTGGAAAAATGCTTTACACTACTTTTGATCTTGCTCCAAAAGTTATTTTTTAAGCTGGCAACTGAATAGTAGAAAAGCTTTGGGTCCAATTGGGCTGATCTTAGATTATAGATGGACTTAACCAAGCATGGCTCATCTATATTATACTTGTTTTTAGTGAATTGCTGAACAGTAGGAAGCCTACCAATGTGCTTAATCAGACAGTGATTCCCACAGGAAAAGGTGCTGGAGTTCCACAGCCCAATAAAATCTCACACAGAACTGTGTAGGACTCAGCTGCACACAGATACCACCCACGCAGCTCATTCCAGCTCTCATTGCCTCACAGTCCATTTATGGGCAAGCCATTCCTGTGGCTCCTGGGAGGCTGGCAAACAATCACTGAATCTCACAGCTGGAGCTGCTCTTGGAACCTATCTAGGTTAACATCTGGGTTTGAATCTTTGCTCTACCATTTACCAGTTCTCTGACCACGGCCAGGTAATTTAGCCTCTCTAACCTTATTTGTTCCCCAATGAAAGGGGATATGAATATTTGTGGGATTATTATACAGATATAGCACAGTCCTGGAAAAGTAGCAATTATAGCAATAATTGGAAGCTATTATTACTGTCCATAGGCAGAATTCCTCTTTACTCTAACCCAGGGAGTTTCTATATTGTTCCAATACGAAATATCTTTTGAGAAGGAGATTCCATTCATCTCTAGATAGTTCATTTCCATTTTTAACTTAAGTTTGCGTTCGTTTTATTATGCTACATTAAAGATTTAAGACAAATTATCATTACTCTTGAGCAAATCTCAAAGGCTAATTACTTATTATATTTAAAATGTT
This sequence comes from Moschus berezovskii, assembly GCF_049115385.1. Lineage (NCBI taxonomy): Eukaryota > Metazoa > Chordata > Mammalia > Artiodactyla > Moschidae > Moschus > Moschus berezovskii. The sequence goes on along the minus strand of NC_142468.1, from coordinate 108,576,526 downwards.
AAATTCTACTCTGGAAAAATTTCTCAAGCAGCTTTTAAATGCCCACAAACAATTATTTAAGAGTTTGACCTACAACAGCTCTGAAGATCTGGAATGGCACACTTGACCTGTGACACGTAGAGCTGAGGAATGTTAGAAATAAACATTGTTGATGAAGCCTGACTCTGCATCAGCCTGGGTGCTCAGTAATGTGGATACAAAAGTAAACTGAACACAGTTCTTGACTGCTGTTGGGCTAGCTGGGAGTCCCCTCTATTTCTACCTATATATCCAGGCTACCCAAGGCCTAGGGGAAACTGGACTTTCCCTTTTACTCCACTATCTTACCCCACCCTCTCCCACCCCTTTTTGCATCCCAGAGAACTTGAAGGCAGGGATAGAACAATGAAACTGGCTGACCAAGGCTTATGGGTCTAAAATGCTTCATTTAATTTCTGGTGGTGAATTTCTAACCTCTCAGATGACCAGACAAGCAACCATTGTTTGACACCGATCCTAAGAAGTCCCATTCCCATATACAAGGCCCATAGATCTGGTACCACAAAGACTGCCTGTCCCTAGATACTAATGAAGGTCAAGATAAAGCTGAATAAAATAGACAAAGTATTTAGGACTTCTTTGTGTTGAAAGTCAATTATTAATCATAATTTTCTGAAATTGTTATGGTAATGAAGACTGACCTTTTCATAAAAATCCTTTAAAATTGTATTATTCTGATTATTTCTAGTTGTAAATTCTTATGTTTCCATCATAAAGACTAAAGAAAAGAGACTTGTCTTAATAGTGCTAGAGTTTAAAGGACTGGGAGTCCTTTGATTTGAGTCCAGAATAGGCTTTTAAAAATTATTGTTATTCCTTTTTGTGTATGAACTTGTGGTTTTCTATTCTGTCTTTAGTAGTATATGTGAGTAAAGACCTATTTGGAACAGTTAACTCAGAGTTCTCTGCCTGGGCAATCAGAAACTTTCCAGTGGGCAGAGTTCCACACTCTGTAGATCCCCACAGAGGTCTTGTGTTCTCAAACAAAAACAAAATGCCCCAAATCCACACAACACTTGCACTATATTATGAAGACTTAAACTGGCAAATCAGAAAGGAGAACAGCAAGGTTTAGAAATATGCCAACTCAGTGGCCTTCAAACTTTACCTCAGTTCAGTTCAGTCACTCAGTCATGTCCAACTCTTCGCGACCCCATGGACTGCAGCACGCCAGGCTACAACAAGTTGTCCATCACCAACTCCCAGAACTTGCTCAAACTCATGTCCATCGAGTCACTGATGCCATCCAATCATCTCATCCTCTGTTGTCCCCATCTCCTTCTGCCTGCAGTCATTTCCAGCATCAGAGTCTTTTCCAATGAGTCAGTTCTGCACATCAGGGGACCAAAGTATTGGAGTTTCAGCTTCAGCATCAGTCCTTCCAATGAACACTCAGGGCTGATTTCCTTTAGGATGGACTGGTTGGATCTCCTTGCAGTCCAAGGGACTCTCAAGAGTCTTGTCCAACACCACAGTTCAAAAGCATCAGTTCTTCAGTGCTCAGCTTTCTTTGAGGTCCAACTCTCACATCCATACTTGACTACTGGAAAAACCATAGCTTTGACTAGACAGACCTTTGTCAACAAAGTAATGTCTCTGCTTTTTTAATATGCTGTCTAGGTTGGTCATAGCTTTTCTTCCAAGTAGTAATTGTCTTTTAATTTCATGGCTGCAGTCACCACCCTGCCAATTTTACCTCATGCCTGGGTAAAAGATCAATTCAAATGGTAAAATTTACCAAATATCCCCTAAAAGAATTTTGAAAGATATTCACCTTTTAAATTTTTAAACATTATAAGGAATTTACCATTTTGTTTTAAGCGTTTTCCAAAATTTATGATCTCTGTGTTCACTGACAGTGTCCTGAGTAGTATACAGATATTGGAAGTCTAAGAAACACAATCCTCATGCCTGACTGCCCTAAAATAGTACATATCAGAATGGTATTATTTAAATCAACTTTTTGATAATATATAATGAAATGTGTCAATATTTAAAAGGTCTGGATAATGCATGAACCAGTATTTTCCCAATGAATATAGCATAATTTTGCTAACTCATGCCTGGGTAAAAGATCAATTCAAATGGTAAAATTTACCAAAGGATTTTAATGTAACAAGTACAAAAAGCTCATTGACGTGGGTTTAGATTCCACATTGTTGCCATCCTTTAAGAAATTATCATTTGTTCAATTTTAATGTAGTATCAAAGAAGAAGATCCACATTTGTCTGAAAAAGTTTTAATTAAGATACTTTTTCCTTTTCCAACTATGTACCTGAGGGAGACCAGGTTTTCTTCATCTACTTCTATCAGAGTAGAATATTAAAATAGAATGAAGGCAGAAGCAGACATGGCATCTATATGTGTCATAGGTCAGACATTACATAAATTTGCACAACTGTAAAGCAGTGCTACTCTTCCCACTAAATATTTTGGTTTGAGAAAATAGTTTTGTTCATAAATATATGTTATTTTATGCTAACATGAATTTATTGTTATTAATTTAAATGAATTAATAGGTACTTTTTCTTAATTTCAGTTTTAATAAAAATATCAATAAACAGAAGCCATCTAAACAGAAGCTCTTTGGAGTCCTCAGTAACCTTTAAGAATGTGGAAAGATCTCGGGAATGCCCTGGTGCTTCAGTGGGCTGTGCTCTCACTGCCATGGGCCTGGGCTTTGATCCCAGGGAACCTGAGCTCCTGCAAGCCACACTGTGGGGTCAAAATGTTTTTTAATATGTGAAAATCTTGAAACCAAAGTGTTTGAGAATACCTTTCTTATTCTCCCTTTATGCGGTGGTTCTCAGTCATGGCTGCACAATTGAGTCGACTGGGGACCTTTAAACAATTCTCACCCTCAGATCCCAACCTCAGAAATTCTGATTAAGTGATGTGTATTGTAGCCTGGATGAAAAGATTTTAAAATCTGTTCTGGTGGATCTAATGTGTAGCCAAGTTGAAAACCACTGCCAGAGACGACATGCCGAATGGTCCCCTGAGGCATACACACTGACACGCTCACTAGAACTCGTTTTCCATCTCTGTTTCCAGAGGATAACACAGAACGTAGCCCTTTGTGGTGTCCCTTGGAAATTCTTGTTCTCTGTTGCTCCTGGAAAGCTGTGTTTTAGAAGTTGTTTCCTTCCGTTCTCCATCAGTTGTCATATTTTCTTAAACCATTCTGGTTTCCATTTGTTTGGCCTTGTTCATTCACGTCCACATGTATGTATTTATTAGATACTTTAAAATAGGCTCTTCTTTGGTCTGGGCTTTAACTGATAAAAGATAAGATAGTTACAGTGATTGGAAATAACTCAGTTATGCTAAGAAATATTAATAAATGGGGTTTCGATTTAAGCCCAGGAAGAATGATAAGTTCAGAGTATAAGAATGAGTGACCAAGTTCTGTGCAGTGGCAGATAATTGCTTTATTTACGGTTGTTATTTATCACATGAAGTTTTGCCCAGACTCTTAACAGTTATCTATTTTTTTTTCCCCTGTAATGTTCTTCTTTGCACACACTGACTTCTGTTTATTCACAATTGCAGCAGTGTGGTGTCACTTCTGATAGTTAGCATCTAACCGGAGCAAGAGTGATACTATACTTGTACACATGAGTCTTGTTTCACTATGAACAGCAGAGTTCTCCCCTGCCTTCTAAACTCCAGGACAAGTTCCCTGAGCATATTTCTTATGGTGCAGTCCTTTGTGATGCCTTGTACTGACCACCAAGTGTCACTCTTGCTCTTTTGCTATTGAAAAAAAAAAAAAATGTTTTTACTGACAAAAGGACATTTATTAGTTGTCCTGATCCTGATTGATAGATTCTAGTTCAAATTATGAGTGGTGGATCTTAACCAGCTTCCTTGTTTGATACCACTTTAGCAACTTAAGGTTAGTAGTCGGTCCTGCTGTTTGGGTTAATGTCATGAAAAGAAAATAACAACATCTTGCAGAAATCACTCTGACAACACTCTGTGCATATGACCATTCAGTCACTTGAAGAGTCCTGTTGATAGAGGTGAAATCCTGGTTGTCTATAAGAGCAGAACCATTTAATTTCAAAGGATAAAACATGATTGTAAACTCAGTTTTCTTACTTGTGTAATGCCAGTTACCAAGAAAAATATAGAATACTCTACCAGAAAAATGAATGGAATGTGCTATGGAGACACACTTTCCCAGAATCTGAGTGACAAAATCCTATAGTGCGTGGCATTATCAGTTCAGTTGCTCAGTCATGTCCAACTCTTTGTGATCCTATGGACTGCAGCATGCCAGGCTTCCCTGTCCATCACCAACTCCTGGAGCTTGCTCAAACTCATGTCCATTGAGTCAGTGATGGATCTCATCCTCTGTCGTCCCCTTCTCCTCCTGCCCTCAATCTTTCCCACAAACACGATCTTTTCCAGTGAGTTAGCTCTTCACATTATATGGCCAAAATAATGGAGCTTCGGCTTTAGCATTAGTCCTTCCAGTGAATATTCATGTCTGATTTCCTTCAGGATGGACTGGTTTGACCTTCTTGCAGCCCAAGGGAATCTCAAGAATCTTTTCCAATACCATAGTTCAAAAGCATCAATTCTTCAGTGCTCAGCTTTCTTTACAGTCCAACTCTCACATCCATACATGACTACTGGAAAAGCCACGGCTTTGACTAGATGGACCTTGGTTGGCAAAGTAATGTCTCTGCTTTTTAATATGCTGTCTAGGTTGATCATAGCTTTTCTTCCAAGGAGTTCAGTTCAGTAGCTCAGTCATGTCCGACTCTTTGCAACCCCATGAACCGCAGCAGGCCAGGCCTCCCTGTCCATCACCAACCCACAGAGTCTACCTAAACCCATGTCCATTGAGTCAGTGATGACATCCAACCATCTCATCCTCTGTCGTCCCCTTCTCCTCCTGCCTTCAATCTTTCCCGGCATCACGGTCTTTTCAAATGAGTCAGCTCTTCGCATCAGGTGGCCAAAGTATCGGAGTTTCAGCTTCAACATCAGTCCTTTCAATGAACACCAGGGACTGATCTTTAGGATGGACTGGTTGGATCTCCTTGAAGTCCAAGGAACTCTCAACAGTCTTCTCCAGCACCACATTTCAAAAGCATCAATTCTTCGGCACTCAGCTTTCTTTATAGTGCAACCCTTACATCCAATCATGACTACTGTAAAACCATAGCCTTGACTAGACAAACCTTCGTTGGCAAAGTAATGTCTCTGCTTTTTAATATGCCGTCTAGATTAGTCATAACTTTCCTTCCAAGGAGTAAGCATCTTTTAATTTCCTGGCTACAATCAGCATCTGCAGTGATTTTGGAACCCAGAAAAATAAAGTCAGCCATTGTTTCCACTGTTTCCCCATCTATTTGCCATGAGGTGACGGGACCAGATGCCATGATCTTAGTTTTCTGAATGTTGAGCTTTATGCCAACTTTTTCACTCTCCTCTTTCACTTTCATCAAGAGGCTCTTTAGTTCTTCTTCACTTTCTGCCATAAAGGTGGTGTCATCTGCATATCTGAGGTTATTGATATTTCTCCCAGCAATCTTGATTCCAGCTTGTGCTTCCTCCAGCCCAAGGAGTAAGTGTCTTTTAATTTCATGGCTGCAGTCACCATCTGCAGTGATTTTGGAGCCCAAGAAAATAAAGTCTTTCACTGTTTCCATTGTTTCCCCACCTATTTGCCATGAAGTGATAGGACCAAATGCCATGATCTTCATTTTTTTAATATCAAGTTTTAAGCCACCTTTTTCACTCTCCTCCTTCACCTTCATCAAGAGGCTGTTCAGTTCCTCCTCAATTTCTGCTATAGGGTGGTGTTATCTGCATATCTGATGTTATTACTGTTTCTCCCAGAAATCTTGATTCCAGCTTGTGCATCATCCAGCCTGCATCTTGTACTCTGCTAAATAAGCAAAGTGGCAGGATACAGCTGTGACATAATCCTTTCCTCATTTTGAACCAGTCCGTTGTTCCATGTCTGGTTCTAACTTTTGCTTCTTGACTTGCATACAGATCTTTTCAGGAGGCAGGTAAGGTGGTCTGGTATTTTCCACATTTTTTTGTGATCCACACTGTCAAAGTTTTTAGCGTAGTCAATGAAACAGAAGTAGATGTTTTTTCTGGAATTCCTTTGCTTTTTCTGTGATCCGATGGATGTTGGCAATTTGATCTCTGGTTCCTCTGCCTTTTCTAAATCCAGCTTGAACATCTGGAAGTTCTCGGTTCATGTACTCAGTTCAGTTCAGTTCAGTTCAGTCGCTCAGTCGTGTCCGACTCTCCGCGACCCCATGAATCACAGCACGCCAGGCCTCCCTGTCCATCACCAACTCCCGGAGTACACTCAAACTCATGTCCACAGAGTCGGTGATGCCATCCAGCCATCTCATTCTCCGTCGTCCCCTTCTCCTCCCGCCCCCAACCTTTCCCAGCATCAGAGTCATGTACTATTGAAGCCTAAATGAAACCATCTCATCCTCTATCTTCCCCTTCTCCTCCTACCTTCAATCTTTCCCAGAATCAATGTCTTTTCCAATGTCTGTTCTTCCCAGTTAGGTGGCCAAAGTATTGGAGCTTCAACTTCAGCATCGGTCCTTCCAATGAATATTCAGGACTCATTTCATTCTTTAAAGTTTTACCTTATAAATGTTGTGGAAGGGAGAAACCAATAAAATAGAATGTTGTAAAACAGATTTTCACAGTCGATGTCCATGTTCATGCCAACTTGATGTCCATCTGGGCCCTAGGTGAAATATTTTTGATAAACATATATACCAGTTTTTCTAGAGTGTACATCCAAAATTTCATGGTGTAGAAATAAAGTGACATTTGAGCCCCTGTCAATGAGTTAATACCATTTCAAATTTTCTCACTTATTGCCTGATGCTCTGAAGCTCTTAAAGCAGGGCCAGAAGTCCCAGGACTAAATGCAACCTGTTTTAATATGATCCAGGGCTGTGACTGAGAGATTAGTTTCTGGGCTTGCTTACTGTAGCCTCTGGTTCCTTAAAAGTTCCTCTTTACTGGGGTAAGCTGAGGTAAGTTGAAACAAAATGCTGGGATAAAAATGGGAAACTACACTCGCTGACACCCTCTCCTCTCAAACCTTACTCAGTAGGCACTGATTTTTATTATTACATACACATCTCTTTCATGCTACACTAAAAGGCTGAAACTCCAATCCTTTGGCCACCTGATGCGAGGAGCTGACTCATTTGAAAAGACCATGATGCTGGGAAAGATTGAGGGCAGGAGGAGAAGGGGACGACAGAGGATGAGATTGTTGGATGGCATCACCGACTCGATGGACATGGGTTTGGGTGGACTCCAGGAGTTGGTGATGGACAGGGAGGCTTGGCGGGCTGCAGTTCATGGGATTGCAAAGAGTCAGACATGACTGAGCAACTGAACTGAACTGAAAGGGAGGATGAGCTTGATGTAAGATGCTTAGAGTATAATGTTGTTGTGATGGAAGCCATGCTGCATCATGAAATGAACATGGACTTGGAATTCCAACAGTTCTAGGAGTTGACTTCTGGTCCTGTGTTGTTGTGTGTGTTAGTCGCTCAGTCCTGTCTGACTCTTTGCAACCCCTTGACTGTAGCCCACCAGGCTCCTCTGTCCATTGGACAGAGTATTCTTGTCCAGGCAAGAATACTGAAGTGGGTTGCTATTTCCTTCTCCAAGGGATCTTTCTGACCTGTGGATTGAAGCCAGGTCTCTTGCATTACAGGCAGATTCTTTACCATCTGAGCTACAGGTAAGTCCTGACTTCTGGTCCTGGTACATATTGACTACATGACCTTAAGCAAGTATCTAAACCATGCCAAGACTTTATCTAGTTTTAAAATTAACAAAAAAATAATAGCACTAGTTTTCCAGAGTAATAATTTCAGGGTTATAATTAAAAGTAGTGTGTGTATATTTTTTAGAGGAGCAGTCAATAAAATATGTAAACAAGTGGGTGATAATACTCTTTTGTTATCCTTCCGAATTTGCCATATTATATCTGCACCAAATAAAAAGGAAAAGGAAAAAATTTACATTGTCCTATGGAGTATGGAGTAGCCTTCAGAGTCAGCAGGAGAGTTCCAAATGCAGTGTTTGGTTGCAGTCTCAAAAACCACAGACTAATCTTGGTTTATTTCCAAGGTAAATCATTCAACATTACAGTAATCCAAGTCTATGTCCCAACCAGTGATGCTGAAGAAGGAAAACATCTCAAAGAAAAAGAAATACAAGAGGGAAAAGCGGTCATCTGAGAAGGCTTTACAAATAGCTGAGGAAAACAGAGAAATGAAAGGCAAAATCAGAAAGGGAAAAATATACTTATCTGAAAGCAGAGTTCCGAGAAGAGCAATGAGAGATAAGAAGCACTACTTAAATGAGCAATGCAAAGAAATAGACAAAAACAATAGAATGGGAAAGACTATTCTTTCTCTTCAAGAAAATTGGAGATATCAGGTATATATTTCAGGCAAGGATGGGCACTACAAAGGACAGAAATGGTAAAGACCTAACAGAAGTAGAAGAGATTCTTTAAAAAGGTGGCGAGAATGCACAGAACTCTTCAAGAAAGGTCTTAATGACTCAGCTAACCACAATGGTGTGGTCACACACCTAGAGCTAGACATCCTGGAGTGTGAGGTCAAGTGGGCCTTAAGAAGCATTACTGTGCACAAAGCTAGTGGAGGTGATGGAATTCAAGTTGAGTTGTTTCAAATCATAAAAGATGATGCTGTTAAAGTGTGGCACTCAAAATGTCAGCAAATTTGGAAAACTCAGCAGTGGCCACAGGACTGGAAAAGGTCAGTTTTCATTACATCCCAAGGAAGAGCAATGCCACAGAATGTTCAAACTACCATACAATTGGGCTTATTTCACATGCTAGGAAAGTTATGCTAAAAATCCTTCAAGCTAGGCTTTAGTAATACATGAACTGAGAACTTCCAAATATACAAGCTGGATTTTTTAAAAAGGCAGAAGAACAAGAGAGCTAATTGCCAACATTCCTTGTATCATGGAGAAAGCAAAGGAGTTCCAGAAAAACATCTATTTCTTCCTCATTGACTAATCTAAAACCTTTGATTGTGGTGATCACAACAAACTATGGAAAATTCTTAAAGAGATGGGAATACCAGACCACCTTACCTGCCTCCTGAGAAACCTGTGTGCAGGTCAAAAAAGAACAGTTAGAACTGGACGTGGAACAACAGACTGGCTCAAAAGTGGGAAAGGAGTACAACAAAACTGTTTATTGTTACCCTGCTTATTTAACTTACATTCAGAGTAAATCATGCGAAATGCCAGGCTGGATGAATCACAAGCGGGAATCAAGATTGCTGGGAGAAATACCAACAGCCGCAAATATGTAGATGATATCACTCTTATGGCAGAAAGTGAAGAGTAACTACAGAGCCTCTTGATGAGGCTGAAAGAGGAGAATGAAAAAGCTGCCTTAAAACTCAACATCCAAATAACCAAGATTATGACATCTGGTCCCATCACTTCAAGTCAAATAAAAGGGGAAAAAGTGGAAACAGTGACATATTTCCTTTTCTTGGGCTTCAAAATCACTGTGGGTAGTGACTGCAGTCATGAAATTAAAAGACTCTTACTCCTTGGAAGGAAAGCTATGATAAACTGAGATAGTGTATTGAAAAACAGAGACGTCTGTTTTCAGAGAAAGGTCTGTATAGGCAAAGCTATGGTTTTTCCAGTAGTCATGTATGGATGTGAGAGTTGGACCATAAAGAAGACTGAGTGCTGAAGAACTGATGGTTTCAAACTATGGTGCTGGAAAAGACTCTCGAGAGTCTCTTGGACTACAAGGAGATCAAACCCACCGATTGTAAAAGAAATCAACCCTGAATGTTCATTGGACTGATGGTGAAGCTCTAATACTTTTGCCACCTGATGGGAAGAGCTGACTTGTCAGAAAAGACCCTGATGGGAACGCAAACTAGTACAGCCACTATGGAGAACAGTGTGAAGATTCCTTAAAAAACTGGAAATAGAACTGCCATATGACCCAGCAATCCCACTCCTGGGCACACACACCAAGGAAACCAGAATTGAAAGAGACACATGTACTCCAATGTTCACCACAGCACTGTTTATAATAGCGAGGACATGGAAGCAACCTAGATGTCCATTTGCAGATGAATCGATAAGAAAGCTGTGGTACATATACACATTGAAGTATTACTCAGCCATTAAAAAGAATACATTTGAATCAGTTCTACATAAGATGGATGAAACTGGAGCCTATTATACAGAGTGAAGCAAGCCAGAAAGAAAAATACCACTACAGTATACTAATGCATATATATGGAATTTAGAAAGGTGGTAACGATAACCCTGTATACGAGACAGCAAAAGAGACACAGGTGTATAGGACAGTATTTTGGACTCTGTGGAAGAAGGCGAGGGTGGGAAGATTTGGGAGAATGGCATTGAAACATGTATATTATCATATGTGAAACGAATCGTCAATCCAGGTTCCATGCATGATATAGGATTCTCGGGGCTGGTGAATGGGGATGACCCAGAGGGAGGATATGGGGAGGGAGGTGGGAGCGGGGTTAAGGATGGGGAACACATGTACATCCTGGGCGGATTCATGTCAATGTATGGCAAAACCAATACAATATTGTAAAGTAAGAAAAAAAGAAAAAGAAATAAAAGAGATCAATAAAGATTAATAAAAGAAAGAAAAGACCCTGATGCTGGGAAAGATAGAGGCAAAAGTAGAAGAGGGAGGCAGAGCATGGATGATTAGAGAGCATCACCTACTAAATGGGCATAAATTTGAGCAAGTTCCAGTGGTCAGTGAAGCACAGGGGAGCCTGGCATGCTGCCGTCCATGAGGTCACAAAGCGTCGGACACAACTTTGGGACTGAACAACAATTACAAGGTAACTAAACTCTATCCATTAAGGTGGATGTCCTGAAATAGCAATTGTTAGCTGATGTGTTTGTGTCTTTTTGCTGCTGTAACAAATAACTGTTTTTAGTGACTTAAAACTGCACAGATTTTTAGTAACTCAAACAGGATTTAATTAAAATGGCTCGTGAACAGATCCTCAGAGTCACATTTCTGGATGACATTTCTCATACGTCCAAGTATAACCTCCCGGAATAGAACACTAGGGGAGCAAGGCTCAGGGTAACCGATAGCAAGCAGTGGAATCATAGTTACTTGGGTTCTCAGTGTAGAATGGAATCGAGTGGAAAGTTAGATGTTGTCACCATAGCAATGACATGATTATAAAGAGACTGGAATCATCAGCCTTCTTAATATGGTTCTAGTAAGCATACATAGGGAAACTTAAAGGCCATGGGCTTCCAGTGAACACACTTGGAAAATTGGAAGATCTCAATGATAGCTTTGAAAGAATGCTTTGTCTCCTAAAGGTTTGGGGTTCATCCTGTAATAGGACTATGGATCAACCCCAGGACAGATTATAGGGTTGCAGATGGAAGTCTTGGTAAGCCTCTTACACTAAGATAAAGACACTACTAGGGAGTCCCTTGGACTGCAAGGAGATCCAACCAGTCCATTCTAAAGGAGATCAATCCTGGGTGTTCATTGGAAGGACTGATGCTAAAGCTGAAGCTCCAATACTTTGGCCACCTCATGCGATGAGTTGACTCACTGGAAAAGACTGATGCTGGGAAGGATTGGGTGTGGGAAGAGAAGGGGACGACAGAGAATGAGATGGCTGGATGACATCACTGACTCATGGACATGAGTTTGAGTGAACTCCGGGAGTTGGTGATGGACAGGAAGGCCTGGCGTGCTGTGATTCATGGGGTCGCAAAGAGTCGGACACGACTGAGCGACTGAACTGACTGAGGGAAGAAGTGGGACCTTGAAAAATAAGATAGAGACCCTTGGACTGACCTTGGCCAGATGAAAATGTCTTGAATTTCTCCTAAATTCCCTTTTACTGCTGAGAAACTTCTATAAAAGCTTTTCAGTGACTACACTTTAGGCATTAGCCTCCCAAACTGATTTTAGTGCTCTTCAGCGGCAGTCCCTGTGACCTCTGACTATGTTGAGGGCAGTTACACGTTTTAAATAGAAGGGCTACTGCTGCTGCTAAGTCATTTCTGAAATAGAAGGGCTGGAAGGATTAAATAGAAGTGTTCCTTAGAGTTGAGATGGTCTGTAGACCAAAAATTCATTAAGATCTCAACAGTCCATATGAACAGGAACCTGGGGTGCATGTGGCAGTGGATTCTAGGGTGCTGGAACAAGGGGTTTGAACAAGGGCGGGGGAGATGAGATATACAGCTCAGATGACCAAATGCATTGCTATGGGCTTACCACCAAAGAGCCAGGGTCTGACGTGCTGGTTTAAGAAGTGGAACCCTGAGAAACTTACCCTCTGCAGGCCTACCAAATCTAAGCATAATCTCAGGATGGCCTGGATTTTTAAAAGTTGAAAAACTGAAATTTCCCTGAAACACTGGAGAGGTGTGAGTCTAAAGATTTGGGTAAAATTGGTATGTTGGAATGTTCTACTATTTATACTTTGGCCACCTCATGCGACGAGTTGACTCACTGGAAAAGACTCTGATGCTGGGAAAGGTTGGGGGCGGGAGGAGAAGGGGACGACGGAGAATGAGATGGCTGGATGGCATCACCGACTCTATGGACATGAGTTTGAGTGAACTCCAGGAGTTGGTGATGGACAGGGAGGCCTGGCGTGCTGTGATTCATGGGGTCGCGGAGAGTCGGACACGACTGAGTGACTGAACTGAACTGAACTGAACTGAAGACAATCTTGACTGTACTCCCTGGTAAAACCTGAAGGACATTTTCTTCACCAGATTAATTGCATGTGTCTTTGACAATAAAAGGACATTTTTAGTTTTTAAACATAAAATTTTATAACTGTAAAAATTCCTTCCTGAGCCCCCCTTGTGAAATCTTCAAATAGTGTTTGTTAGAACATTTCTCAAAGCAATCTGTGAAAATAATATTACAATGCATGGGAATTATTTAGAATAACAGATAAGACAAGATATAGAATCGATGGTCATAAGTTATGATACAAGCCAGCAGCCTTATATAAAAATAAGATGTCATTATTGTAATGTTATCCTCAAAAATAGATCCTTTGTAATGTCTTTTGACAGGATAAACTTCAACAGCTCAGATTCCAAAAGGCATATATATTTAGATTTGGTCACTATAAATGAAAAGATTACTGTAAAAGCTCTGCTCTCTTCTTTTTACTTAATATAAGAATGTTGAACAGTTGTATATCAATTTACTTTCCAAAATACTTTTAATATATATTATTCATATGTTATATCACACCTTTGCACATGAATAAGCATATAGTTAAATTTAATGAATATTCATAATGGAAATCCTTATGCATCCATCACTCAGGTCAAGAAATAGTACACTGCCAGCATCCTAAGGCTCCTTGTTGGCACCTAATTGATTACAGTCATAACTCTTCCCTCAAAGTTAACCTCTGTCCTAAATTTACCTTATATTATTTCAAGGTTTGCTAGATATGCATGCAGTTTTTTTTGTTGTTCAGTTGCTCACCCATGTCTGACTCTTTGCAACCCCAGGGACTGCAGCACACTAGGCTTCCCTGTCTGCTATCTCCCTGAGTTTGCTCAAGCTCATGTCCATTGAGCTGATGATGCCATCCAACCATCTCATCTTCTGTCTCCCCCTTCTCTTCCTGCCTTCAATCTTTGCTGGCATCAAGGTCTTTTCCAATGAGTCCACTTTTCCCAGCAGGTGGCCACAGTATTGGAACTTCAGCTTCAAAATCAGTCCTTCCAATTCATATTTAGGGTTGATTTCCTTTAGCATTGACTCATTTGCTCTGCTTGCTATCCACGGACTAAGTGTCTCCTTCAGCACCACAGTTCAAAAGCATCCTTTTTAAAACTGATGAAATTTTAGGCAGTCAAATTTAATTTTGTCTGATTTTGCACTTTTTTTCTCCACAATTGACATTTTAAAAATACCAAGCTAAATAAGATTGCAAGTGTAGTAATTTAATGAAAGGGATATGTCCCACAATTAAATAAATTTAAATAGGGACTTTAATTTTGTTAAGTACAATGTACATAACAAGTACTTAAATATTTTTGGCTAAGTAGGAGAGTATTTTTAATTTTAGAAATGCATACTAAGATATTTGCAGGTGTAGTATCAAGATGTCATTAATTTATTATGAAATATTAGGTAAAACAAGTATAAATATATACTTACATATTTTATATCATATATATATATTTATCTTTTATTTTCACAAACAAAATAGGGGAATAAAAGATTTTAGAGTAAATCATTGTCATCTTTGCCAACAGCTATTTTCTGCCTAAAACAGAGCCTCTGTTTTGCTACTGCATCCTCATGTGGACTGAGGGAATGGCTGTGGGGCATCAAATGAGTCCGTGACCTCAGCCATCAGTTGTGAATTGGCCTTATCTGAAGGCAATGGCACCCCACTCCAGTACTCTTGCCTGGAAAATCCCATGGACGGGTGAGCCTGGTGGACTGCCATCTATGGGGTCTCACCGAGTCGAACAAGACTGAAGCAACTTAGCAGCAGCAGCAGCAATCCGTTGAACCATAACATTGTACGTGCACAGCACAGTCTATTATAAAGTGAAAGTTGAATATAGGGACCAGTTCTGAGCAGATCCAGGAGACAGAAGTAAATGGAATGATTGAGTGACTCAAACCTCCAGGGTGCCTGTCCCTCACACTTGCCCTCTGTCCACACCTGTGCCTTCCTGACAGGTTCCCTCTGGCTGGTGAAAGGAAGAAGGAAAAGCATGAGCCTGGTTACAGGTTTATCTTCCATATGCCAGGGCAAAACAGCCACTAGACTACCCTCTCACTGAGGGTGGGGTGCAGTGGTGGAGGGAAATTGACCCAGTGGGCAGAATTTAGGGTGGTGGATCTGTTAGCCACTTGGCATTTGAGGAGAGATGGTCTAAGGTGCAAATATACATTTACTCACAGACAGGAGGGAACACATTGACCTGCTACTCATGGATAGCAACAAACTGGCCTATTGTCAAGAAAGGTTTCTGGGGAAAAGAGATATGGATGTTCTTCTCAAAGTGGCACAGGATACAAAGTTACTCACATCAGGTAGATGTGTGCCTGGTTGCCAGTGTACCACTTAGGAAGAGACCCTCAATAATCAGGTGGACAAGACAGGTCTTTGTCTAGGTGTCAGCCTCTTTTCTCAGTCACCTTGGAACTTACCTAACCAGATCTACATACCACGTGGTCATAGCAGTGGGAATTGAGGCTGTAATAGTTTTTCCCTTATCTGGTTACTGCTGTGCTGAAAGTCTGGTCTTCTCAGACCAAACACTGATGCTGATCATCTGTGGTACAATTTACCCAGAGGCAAGCTGACTACCTAGTTCAGATTAATTCTGCTCCACTACTCCCAACATACAGAGTACACCACTTTATCCTTGTAGGGAAGATGCATATTTCACAAAGAATTTGTCTTCTCTACCTGTAAGTTTCTGATGGCATTACCACTTGTAGAGTAACAGAATGTGTGCTTTATTCATGGCCGTGGTGTCCCATGCAACATCGTCTTTGACCAGGGAGCACATTTTATGGCAAAGGAAGTAAACCTATTTTCATGAAATGCATTGGATTTACCCTACCACCTTGTAGTACCTGGCTTAATAGAATGGTGAAGAGCCTGATTAAAAACTCATTTTGGGTGCCAACTGAAATAGAGTATCTTGGACAATTGAGGAGTTGTCCTGTAGGATGAGATTCTTGCCTTAAACTAAAAAGCCAGTATACGATGCTTTCTCCATAGTCAGAATGCATCGAGGCAAAGAAAGAAGTGGAAGTGGCCCCTCTCACTGTTATCACCTGTAATGCACTTGATTTTGGTTTTGTTTTGTTTTTTTGTTTTGTTTTGTTTTAATCCCCATAAATGGTGAATTTGGAGGTCCAGTGCCCAAGGGGACGCATACTTTCATAAGGAAACATAGTCGTAGTTCTGATGAGCTGAAAAATGAGACTACCCCATTACCGCTTTGGGCTTTTAATGCTGTTGAAACAACAGACAGAGAAACGAGTATGCGTTGGGGTAACTGGTTGTAGTTGCAAGGAGAAACTGTACCTCTGCTACAGAGTATGGACAAAGACAATTGTGTTTGGCACCTAACAGAATGACTAGAGTGTCTCTTAATATTCCATGGCCCAGTAGTAGAGGGCGGTGGAAAATCAGGGCAGTCTGATGAATGATAGTCATTGAGTACACTTCTTTCCTTAAAAAATTGCATTCAGATGAGGTCCTAATAGAAGTTGAGTGAAGCATGGCATGGATGATTAAAAAATATAAGGCAGTCATAATTACCAATTTAGGTGTTGACTCCTGCCACAAAGGTAGGGACTATAATTATTTCTTTTCCCTTCCCCTCACCCTCTTGTCTTATACAAAGAACGCTAGTAATACTAATATTTTAGATTTCAGATGGAAGTATCACTAAATTAGCATCACTTTGTGATAATATGGGAACTAAAGTAAATGTGTATTCCTTGTGTTGGACACAAACTTGTCACCCATTTGAAGAATAAGAACAGACCAAGAAGGGTGAGGGGCTGGACTCTGCAATCTACTTGTCATTTGCCATTTCAGAGCTGTCTATCCTTCCCCACCCTTCTCTGTGCCACAGGAAGCTGATCTATAAGAATTGCATAAACAATGGACTGCTTAACCTCTAGCTTCCAACTGAGTTTGACCAGTGGGAAACCAGTAAGTGAACTGAGAACTTCCAGAGGTTCAAGCGGGATTTAGAAAGGGCAGAGGAACCAGAGATCAAATTGCCAACATCTGATGTATCACAGAGAAAGCAAGGGAATCCCAGAAAACCATCTACTTTGGCTTCATTGACTATGCCTTTGACTGTATGGATCACAACAGACTGTGGAAAATTCTTAAAGATATGGGATACCAGACCACCTCACCTGTCTCCTGAGAAACCTGCATACAGTTACTGCTAAAGGAAGTCAATCCTGAATATTCATTGGAAGAACTGATGCTGAAGCCCCAATACTTTGTCCACCTGAGGCAAAGAACTGACTCATTGGAAAAGACCCTGCTGCTGGGAAAGATTAAAGGCAAAAGGAGAAGGAGGAGGCACAGGATGAGATGGTTATTAGATAGCATCACTAATTCAATGGACACGAATCTGTAGAAACTCTGGGAGACAGTGAAGAGCAGAGAAGCCTGGCATGCTGTAGTCCATGGAATCACAAATGGGTGGATGTGACTTAGCTACTGAACACCAGCAAGGACAATGGAGAATCCCAGTTGGAGACTGCAGGAGAAGAGGCAAGTAAATTCATGATATTTATTCCTCCAGGCGTTTCCATGCAGGAGGGAGCTGTCTTCTTCCCTTTACTACTTTTCTCAATAGTCATTCTGCCGGCCTGCCTCTTTGTGAGTGCTAGTAATCTCTTTCTCTACTAGGGATCTAGACTTGGCTGCAGTGTCATTGGACAAACCATGTCATAATCCAGAGTTTTCATGCTTTCCCTACACCCAGCCCTTGCCTTTGTAAATGGCCATTTTATAAATCCTCCTTGCATCACCCTAGTTTGGTGCCATCAACTTCTTGCTGGTTTCTTGCAATGGGTGATATCGCAGCGTTTGTATACTGATGAATATGATCTGGTAGAGAAGGAAAATTTGATAATGAAGAAGAGGAAAAAGCTACTGGCAAGAGAGAAGATTGTAGATAAGCATGGAAGAGAAGCAGCGACAAGTTTGGCCTTACTAAGGAGCAGGGAAAATTTATCCATTGTAGCGGGGTAAGAGTGGGCTTCCCAGGTGGCTCAGTGGTAAAGAATCTGCCTGCCAATAAGAGATGGGGGTTCGATCCCTGTGTCAGGAAGACACCCTGGAGTAGGAAATGGCAATCCACTCCAGTGTTCTTGACTGGGAAATTCCATAAACAGAGGAACCTGGTGGGCTACAGTTCATAGGGTCGCAAAGCGTTGGACAAAACTGAGTGACAAAGCACACACACACAGAAGGATGAAGGACAGCATTTGTGAGTAGAAGTGCAGGTAAGGTGATGGGTTTGTTGTTGGGTAGGGTATAGAAGCTGTCTTTTGGTTGTTTCTAATTTCTCAGTGAATTCATAAATCTTAAGTTCATTCACAAAGACTTCTTACAGAGGACAAAAAGCAAACATTAACCATAAAGGAAAAGTAATAACTTGAACATCATTAAAATTAGGCTGGGAGAAAACTCTTAAAATATATATATATATATATATAAACATTAAAGGATATATATCTAGAATATATGAAATAAGAAAAAGACAAATGACTCATTGAAAAATGGACAGAATTCTTGAACTGGTACTTGACAGGAAATTATATTTAAATGGGTAAATACACATGAGAAAGTGCTCAATATTATTATTCTTCAAAGAAGTGCAAATTAAAATCACAGTGAAATACCACTGCACTCAAATAATGATGGCTAAAATTGAAAAATGGTAAGTGTCAGTGGAGAGTTGAGCTCAACCTGGTAGAGTTTAGCCAGTTGAGTATTACAGAAGGATAGAGGCAGGTGAATTCAGGATTTGGACCAGAAAGTGACTGCAGCAACAGCATGGAGTCTAGGCAAGTGAGGTGGGTCATGAGCGCACGAGGCGGGTGGTGGAGTGTGAACAGGTCAGCGGTGGGACTTCCTGCACCTAAAGAATGTTTGAAGTCTTAACACACTGCTTGTACTCGGTGTTAAGAAATCTTCATCTCCTCATCTTGTCTCCATGAATTGCACCTCAGGGAGACGATGTATTTAGTCCAGTGTTTCCAGGACGTGTAGGAGGAGATATCCCCAAAATGTTTTCTTGCCCTTGAGGGTACTTCTGTTCCTGTTGAGTAGATATGTAACTTTTTCTATGTCAGATAGTCAGTGTAAACACAACCCTAATCTTATTGTGCAATCACATATCTATGTAAGTTAAAGATACTCACTTTGCAGGAAAGCAGGTGCACGGGAGCATCACTTCATGATGAAAGTCTGACAAGCTAATGGAAGGTGACTCTTGGAATGGTGAAACACCTTCAGCACTCATTCTTTATAACATAAACATTCACCTGACGTTAAAAAGTGAATGAATATATAATAAAGAGCTACTTTAATTATTGTTCTGAAGAGAGTCTTATGGTTGTTAGACAAGCTGCCAGACTAACATATTGGCTTTTAAATTATTTCACCCATTCAGTCAGGAAAATGGTTTTATGTGGTTTTTTTTTTTCCTTGAATACAATAAAGAATGAAAGATAGCCAGCCTGGCTCATGAATACATAATGAACAGTGACTAGTAGAGGTGGGTCTGGTACCACCTCAACGAGTAAATCAGCTATAAACTATCCCCACATAAATTTTCTGCCCAGTAAGGTGCCACAGTTGTGAGTCTGAGGCCACATAGAAAGACTCTCATTCTTTGGGAAAGCTTGTGCCCTGGCAACACACAGGGCCGGTACAAATGCTGCTGTCTCATCAGGTGTCACCTGTGGAGGGCAGGTGCCCTGGCTGCAGTGTTTTGATTATTTTCTGATTTCTTGAGTTATTTTGCTCTCTCCCTCTAAAAAATTGTGTGTGTGTGTCTGTGTGTTTAGCAGGGCTGCAGAAGTTCATTTTCTGTATTTGTTTTGTTGTTTAGTCACTAAGTTGTGTCCGACTCTTTTGTGACCCCACGGACTGTAGCCAGCCAGGCTCCTCTGTCTGTGGGATTTTCCAGGCAGGAATACTGGAGTGGGTTGCCATTTCCTTCTCCAGGGGATCTTCCTGATCCAGGGAGCGAACCTGCATCTCCTGCATTGGCAGGCAGATTGTTTACCACTGAGCCACGAGGGAAGTTCGTCATCTCTTATGAATACAATTTTAAAGAAGAAAAAAAGAAAAAAATATTTTTCTCCTTGTGATAAGTACTCCTAGGATTAACTCTCAATGTCTTCCCATATAGCATATACCACATAGCGGTGTTAACTGTAGTCATCAGGTTGAGTGATGACTCAATATTACCTCCCAAATAATTGTTTATCTTATAACTGGAAGTTTGTACCATTAGACCACCTTCCTCTAAACTTTCTCCCCACACTCTCATTTTCTATGAGTTTTTTTTTTGCATATTCCACATATACATGAGGTCATACAATATTTGTCTGTCTCTGTTGGACTTATTTCACTTAACATAATGCCTTTAAATTCCATATGTGCTGTCACAAATGGTAGGATGTCCTCATTTTTCATGGCTGAGTAATACTTCATTTTATGTATATATCACAACTTCTTTATCCATTCATCCATCCACGGACACTTAGTGGTGTTTCCATTTGTTGGATATGGTAAATAATGCTGCCGTGAATATGGGGGTGTAGATATCTTTTCAAATTAGTGGGATTTTTTCCCCTTGGACACATTCCCAGAAGTGGAAGTATTTACTAAGTCATATGAAAGTTCTATTTTTATTTTTTGAGAAATATCCATACTGTTTTCTATAGTGGATCCACCAGTTTACATTCCCAATTAAAGTACACAAGGGTTCCCGTTTCTATACATCCTTCCTAGGATTTGTTATCTCTTGTCTTTTTAATGATGGCCATTCTAACACATGTGAGGTGAAGTGTCACTGTGGTTTTATAAATTGTAAGGTTTATGTGCTGTGCTGTGCTTAGTCGCTCAGTCATGTCTGACTCTTTGCAACCTCATGGACTGTACCCACCAGGCTCCTCTATTCTTCAGGCAAGAATACTGGAGTGGGTAGCCTTTCCCTTCTCCAGGGGATCTTCCCAACCCAGGGATCGAACTCAAGTCTCCCTCATTGCAGGCAGATTCTTTACTGTCTGAGTCACTCGTCATGTTATGCAGCAATACAAAATTAATACAGAGATATTTTAACCATATATGTTTTCAGAGAGCATTCTACCCCATACCATATTTTGAAGGAAGCACTAAAGAAAGTAATCTCTTTGAGTCAAAACAGAAATCTCAAGATAGAAGAGAGCAAACATAGGGTCAACAGGGAGGAGCACTGAGCCTTTCATTACAGGCGATGTAGATGAAGGTTAATTTAAATGTTACTGAGTTAGCCTGCTCTGTACAAATCTAAATTGTCTCAGCAAAATCCAGGGAATGAAAGGGATTGGTGGTGGAGTATCAGCCTGTCTTCTTAAACGTTCACTTGGTCAAGAGAGTAGGGATAGGAGAGCGGAGGAAAAAGTCACCCAGGACTTTAGCTGAGGAGGTAGAATGAAGAAACAGTTCACTCAGCCAGCAAAACTGAGGAAAGGAGAAAAGACGGAACAACTAAACTTATTAAATAGTAAAAATAAGAAGGAGGAAAGAAATCCATGTATATACTGGCCATTGTAATAAATGAGAAGTGCTGAATTCCCCATTGAAAGACAGTCAGATTAGGTTAAAAATCCAGTACTTCTGTTATTTGTAATACCTTTAAAACAAAATGATAGAGAAGTGTAAGATTAAACAAAGATATATGAAGCAAATGCATACTCAAAGAAAACTGAAACAAACCTGATGTCATAAAAGGACCTTCAAGCCCAAAGGCATTTAGTGAGACAAAGAGGGATGCTGCTGCTGCTGCTGCTGCTGCGTCACTTCAGTCGTGTCCAACTCTGTGTGACCCCACAGACGGAAGCCCACCAGGCTCCCCTGTCCCTGGGATGCTCCAGGCAAGAACACTGGAGTGGGTTGCCATTTAAGAATATAAAATGACCACAAACCTGAATCATCAAATAAGAACTGTAAGTGTATAAAGCAAAAATTCTTCAAAATACAAAGATGTGAAGATGGAAACAAAAGGATATCTCTTAATATGTGTCCCTTTGACTTTAATGAATCAGAGGGGAAGAATTTAAATTTTATAAAAACGATGTATATCTACAGGTTTATAATTATTGAAGAGATAAGAACATAGGATAGATGTGGTACTTTGTACAGCAAAGTAAAATATACTTTAATTTTCATGCTCATGTTTCATGATGACTTTTTTAGACTAATTGTGTACTTGGACAAATAAAGCTTAATAAATATTAAAATTTAGAAAACTTACACACTCTATTGTTTAAACATAATTCAGTAAAACCAACCATCAGATTTTTAACTATGTGAAAAGTAAAACTTCACTGTTAAAATGTCTGTATCAAAGCTGAAGTCAAATATTACCTATAAATTTTCAAAAAAAAAAAGTCTTTCAACTAAGACTAGTAAAACATAACTAAAGCTACACACAAAGGAAATTTTATGGCCTTAAAACATTTATATTAACTGGAAAGGAGAGACTGAAAATAAACTAATAGATTATCTAATGATTAAACATCTTTCCACTTCTGGGATAGCACAACTACATCATAATGTATTTTTTATGTTGTTTCTTTGGTTAATTAATATTTTGTTTAGAATACATATATATATTATTATTAATATTATAAATTTTTATTTTTATAGTATGTCACATTTTTATATCAGATTTATACTTGTCTTATAAAATGAGTTGGATTGCATTCTTTCTTTTTTCCCCTTCTTAAAAGTTGAAGCTTGTTATTATTATTTCTGTAACTATTTCTATTAACTATAGTGTTTAGTAGCACTTGAGCAAAAAGCTATGTAGGTTTGATGCTGTCTTTGTGTGAAAATATTTACTACTGATTCAATTTCTCAAGCAATTAATGATTTTTAATTTTCTTCTTAAATCAGTTTGATAATTTATATTTTCCTGGGAATGTGTGCATTTCATTTATATCTTTAATGTGTTGATGTAAAGTTGTTCATAATATGCTCTTATCTTTTAAATCTGTTCCATCTAGAGTTCTCTCTCCCCTTTCCTTACTACTACTGTCTATTCATATCTCCTCTTTTCTTGATTAATCTTGACAATTTTTTAAACTAGGCTTTTCAAAGCACAGACTTTGATATTGTTGATCCTTTTTATTATATGTTAGTATTTCATTTTATTTATTTCTGATATTATTATTGCACTTCTACATCATTTGGGTTTTTTGTATTTTCTTTTTCTAACCATGTGAAATGTTAGAAAAAGGCTTCACTTCTAGCATAAGCAATTGCAGGTGAAATTTTTGTCTGAGCATCACTCTATCTGTAACCGCAGCTACAGCCCATAGTGTTTTTGACATTATGCTGTATTTGTACTCTCTTCCTCTCTGCCCCCAGCCATACAGACACAGTCTTGTACACATACATATATCTGCATACACAAAACCCTGTTTCTTATGGTTCAATCATAAAATGTAAAAATATATCATATCTTCATAGAAAATTTTAATTTTGTATTGACAGTAGTCAATTTTCTAAGAGTGAACCCAAAAGTCTGTTTAATTGGGTGTTAGTGTATATGTCCTTTATATAAGCTCATGTCCTTCTATAATGATTGCACAGTGATGAAACGTTTTCTCTGCTTGGCCTGGCTTTAATTTTGTTGTTGGAATTGAAGCATTGTTTTACTAATTTGGATTTTAGATCAGTTTCTGATTTTATAAAGGAATATTTCACAACATTCAACATTCACATCTTCTTTGCTTTGCATTCCCTCTAATGCTAGCCTATAGTGAATAATTCAAACAGTGGAAAAACCAAGCAAGCTTTATTGGGTATTTTTAAAAAATGTAATGTTTCAATATCCTAGCCAGATTAACACTACTTCACAGAATCACGTGTCAACATTGCCAATTTAAGGACTTATTTTGATAGTAAAAGTTATTCCTTAAAATGCTGTTTAAAGGATTTGGATGGAGTATGTTATGTGTATACATTTCTTCCTTAATTTCATTTGCAAGAATGACTCATTGATGGCAACAGACAGGACCACAGAGACACACTTATAACATGGTAGTGTTACACGCACAACGAATTAGACAGTGGTGACTTCTCCCTTCCGTACTCCAGGCACCTGTTAGTGTTTCCTGACTTTGCTTGCCATGTTCCTTTGAGCCTATTTTGTAGCAAAACAGTAGTATAATTTCTTATAAACATCTGAAGCTAACACATGCCACTTGTATTTCCTTAAATAATAACATAATCGTGACATCTCTGTGTTGATTAAACCCTAAGCCTCAGAGCAGAATTATACTTTTCCAAATTTTCTCAGTTTCTCAACTGATTTTCTTGGGATTTGACATTTGGAAAAATTGTCACATCCTCCTGGAAATGCTGCAGAATAACTGCTCTGTGTATACACTGCCTTTGCGTTTACCACGCCGTACGTTCGTCCCTTCTGCGTGCCTGGCCTTCCTCCCGCGCTCATCGTTCCTCTGTCACGGGGCTTCTTTCCTCTAGTGAGAGATCGCCAATAATGAAACTGTCTTTATTCAAGATCGTTCATTTTTTCTTCCCCCCGCCCCAAGTTTTGCCAAATAGTATTTATTTAATTTTTTTCTTGATTTTTTGGACCACGTTTCAGTATTTCTGTGTTTTTCTTTTTTTTGGAGGGGGGCGCTTGAATGATAATGTTAATAGGTATTCAATTCCAGTTTGATAGTTACCTTTTTAAAAAATATTTATTTTGAGTTGTGCAGCGTCTTCACTGCCACGCGGGCTTTCTCCCAGCTGTGGTGAGGGCCGAGGGGGCTGCCCTCTAGCTGCAGTGTGCGGGCCTCTCGCTGTGGGGCGTGGGCTCCGGGCACGTGGGTCCAGTAGTTGCGGCAGGCGCTCAGTGCTGGCTCTGGCCGTCCCGCACAGGCTCACAAGCTGTGCTGCACGGGCTTTATTGCTCCACGGCGTGTGAGATCTTCCTGGATCAGGGATCGAACCCACCTGTCCTGCACTGTCAGGAGGACTCCTTACCACTGAGCTACCCGGGAAGTCTGATGGCTGCTTCCCTGTCATCATTGTAAAGCCATTGCTTTTGCTGGGAAATCAACTCCCCTTAGTGTTGACTTCTCTGGGTGGACAGTAACCCGCCCTGGCTTAGAGAGAGTGGAGGTTACAGCACAGCTGTAGCTGATTAAAAGAATTACTGTTGACCTTGTGTCAGGGCCCAGGAAAATGAAAAGGATCCCATATATCTTTGAGTTTTACCTCATTGTATGGGGCAAGACTGAGCGACTGAACTGAACTGACCTGAACCGAAGGAGCAAATGTAGGCTGCTGTCCATGGGGTCGCTAAGAGTCGGACAGGACTGAGCATCTTCACTTTCACTTTTCACCTTCATGCATTGCAGAAGGAAATGGCAACCCACTCCAGTGTTCTTGCCTGGAGAATCCCAGGGACGGGGGAGCCTGGTAGGCTGCCGTCTATGGGGTCACACAGAGTCGGACATGACTGAAGTGACTTAGCAACAGCAGCAGCAGCAAGAAGCAAATCGTAGGAGCCCAGAGGTTTGGGTTCACTATTATACAAAAAATTCAGAGAGTGTTATTATTTAAGGAAATAGAACTAGCAAATGTTAGCTTCAGATTTTTATATGAAATTATATTAGTTTTGCTATAATATAGGTACTAATTACATATGTTGCTGCTGCTACTAAGTCGCTTCAGTCGTGTCTGACTCTGTCCGACCCCATACATTGCAGCCCACCAGGCTCCCCCGTCCCTGGGATTCTCCAGGCAAGAACACTGGAGTGGGTTGCCATTTCCCACCAGGCTCCCCTGTCCCTGGGATTCTCCAGGCAAGAACACTGGAGTGGGTTGCCATTTCCCACCAGGCTCCCCCCTCCCTGGGATTCTCCAGGCAAGAACACTGGAGTGGGTCACCATTTCTTTCTCCAATGCGTGAAAGTGAAAAGTGAAAGTGAGGTTGCTCAGTCGTGTTCGACCCTTACCGACCCCATGGACTGCAGCCTACCAGGCTCCTCCATCCATGGGATTTTCTAGGCAAGAGTACTGGAGTGGCTTGCCATTGCCTTCTCTGAATTACATATGGTAGAGAAGGGTTTTTATTCTTTTTTATTTTAAAATTCTGTGTTCTTTACTTCTTTAGTCAGAGTACATTAAAAAAAAAAAACTTGAATAAATTCTCTATCAAAATTTAAAAAATATATATATGGCAAATTTTCTTAAATTTTCATGTAAATGATCTTGGAAAATGAAGATTCAAAGTCTACTTGGCTTAATATGATACTGTATCATAATAGACCTAGGAATGGCTCCAAAAATTGAATTCAGTTATCAAAATACAAGTTGACCAACAAGCTAATAAAACTTAACCTTGTCAAAGCAATTTCTCTAAGTATAAATTAAATATCTACTGACTCACTACTTTAATCACTTATCAAAGACTACATTTTAGAGAAAACATTCATAGAACTATAAATTAATAACATTTCCTGTGTCAGTATAGCATAGCTTGTGTTAGTCTTACAGTAGCCATACTACATTTCAAAAAAAAGAAACATTGCTGTCTAGAAAGTATACCTTTTCATATGTGTTAGTATTTGATATTCTGCAAAGCATTATTTACTCTCTACTATATTTTTCATGTTGGAAAGGGTGCAAAATGTAGTTTTATTTCACCATCTATCCATTTTTGAAGAGAATAAATTTTTTGTGTGTGTGGTAAGTTTAGTATTTATTTGCAGGATTGGCTAAGTATCTAAAATGGAAAATATTGGTATGATGAGTGTTTTCTCTTTCTAAGATATGGATGATTTTGAGGCACAAAAGTAGCAGTAACGAGTACTTATATGACTGTAGAAACAGAATCAAGCTGTTGTCCTAAGAAAATGAAATGGAGTGTAATAGCGTTAATTTGTTACGGTCCAGCACATACTTACTCATGTTTAAACTAGGTGTTGTGAACCCACTTTACCTGCATTAGGCACATGGGGGACATGGCAATTAACAAGAGAACCCCTACCCTCGTGAAGTCTGTAGCTTATCAGGGAAGGTGAATAATGAACAAGTATTAACTGTTCACTTCGTACAGGTATATCTTCTAGAGCTGGTATTAAAGTTTCCAAACAATTCAGATTCTGCAGAATCACTTAATAAATCAGCATTTATTGGGCTAAGCTACGATGAGTTAACAATAACAGGAACAACAAATGTTCCTCAGTGACTTGAAACAGCAAATTTGTATTTCTCACCAAAGCTAGATACCCACGGTTGGTTGACAAAAGGCATCAGTTCGTTTTAGTTTGATGGAGGCAAAACCATCTTATAATGCTGCTATTTCAACTGGGGTTATTTAGGGTGCAATTTAGTAGAGGGAGAGAGAGGTAGAAATTTCTTGCTCTGTCATTTAAATGCTTCTGCCCCAAAGGGACATATTTTCACTCACATTTCACATAGCCACACAATTTCATGGGATGGACTGCATTCAGTGGACCCTTAACAAGTGAGATAATCTCAAATTCTCAATCAATCAAGGCATTAAGATCAAAGTTCAGGATCTCTGAATGATACAAAGTATTCTTCCTGTCAAAGGATAATGTGTAGTGGTTGTCAGATTCAGCTGTGGTTACTATTGATTCTAATAATTCTGAAATTAAAACACAAGTTACCTTCCCTGGCCTCATGCCACATACTCAATATATAATGGTGGAATGAAAAAAGGATAACAGTAATAAACAACCAATTTGTGATGAGAAAAAATGAAAGACACACAGTAGTGTTTCTTCGTAACTATTCTGAAATCTTCCCTGGTGGCTCAGAGGTTAAAGCATCTGCCTCCAGTGAGGGAGACCCGGATTCGATCCCTGGGTAGGGAAGATCCCCTGGAAAAGGAAATGGCAACCCACTCCAGTATTCTTGCCTGGAGAATCCCGTGGATGGAGGAGCCTGGTAGGCTACAGTCCACAGGGTCAAAAAGAGTCGGACACGACTGAGTGACTTCACTTTCACTTTCTAAAATCCACTGGCATAAATGGTCAGGGCCATATACTCTAGGAGTGAGGACTGCTGATTAACAAGGCCCTGAAAATGCTCTTAGGAAGAGATCCCTTGCTCATTGTTGTCAATGACCCTTCACTCTGTCCTAAAAGTGACATTTTCTTGATCATCTTTATAGGTTACTGTTTGGATTGGGAACTTACAGTTCATGAATTAGGTTTTCTGAGGTGAAATTAAAATAATGTTTAATGAGACCAAATTTATTTGGCTGGGAATTGGCAGGACTTGAATCACTAGCTGGTTTACTCAGTTAATTTGAAGTTGTCCTTCCAACCAAACGTGGATATTAACACTGGTATCATTCACTTATTCAACAAACATTTACTGAGGGCTTGCATTGTATTGGTTGCATTCTAAGATATACTAGTGATCAAAATAGGCAAAGATTCCTATCCTTGTACAACCTGTATCCTATGTACAAGGGAAGTGTTAGTCGCTCGATCTAAAGGTAATATTTCCTCTCTTATCAGTTCAGTTCAGTTCAGTTGCTCAGTCGTGTCCGACTCCTTGCAACCCTATTGAATGCAGCACATCAGGCTTCCCTGTCCATCACCAATTCCTGGAGGTTGCTCAAACTCATGTCCATCGAATCAGTGATGCCATCCAACCATCTCATCCTCTGTCGTCATCTTCTTCTCCTGCCTTCAAACTTTCCCAGCATCAGGGTCTTTTCAAATGAGTCAGTTCTTTGCATCAGGTGGCCAAAGTATTGTAGTTTCAGCTTTAGCATCAGTCCTTCCAGTGAATATTCAGGACTGATTTCCTTTAGGATAGACTGGTTTGATCTCCTTGAAGTCCAAGTGTCTCTTGTTGGTGGGAAAGCAAACTAGTACAGCCACTATGGAGAAGAGTGTGTAGATTCCTTAAAAAACTGGAAATAGAACTGCCATATGACCCAGCAATCGCATTCCTGGGCATACACACTGAGGGAACCAGAATTGAAAGAGACACATGTACTCCAATGTTCATCGCAGCACTGTTTATAATAGCTGGGACATGGAAGCAACCTAGATGTCCATCTGCAGACGAATGGATAAGAAAGCTTTGGTACATATACACAACGGAGTATTACTCAGCCATTAAAAAGAATGCATTTGAATCAGTTCTAATGAGGTGGATGAAACTGGAGCCTATTATACAGAGTGAAGTAAGCCAGAAAGAAAAACACCAATACAGCATACTAACGCATATATATGGAATTTAGAAAGATGGAAATGATAACCCTGTATATGAGACAGCAAAAGAGACACAGATGTATAGAACAGTCTTGGGGAAGAGGGCGAGGGAGGGATGATTTGGGAGAATGGCATTGAAACATGTATATTATCATATGTGAAACGAATCACCAGTCCAGGTTCGACGCATGATACAGGATGCTCAGGGCTGGTGAATGGGGATGACCCAGAGGGAGGATAAGGGGAGGAGGGAGGTGGGGGGGGGGGGTTCAGGAAGGGGAACTCATGTACACCCAGGGTGGATTCATGTCAATGTATGGCAAAACCAACCAATATAATATTGTAAAATAATTAGCCTCCAATAAAAAAAAAAAAGAGTCTTCTCCAACACCACAGTTCTAAAGCATCAATATTTGGTGCTCAGCTTTCTTTATAGTCCAACTCTCACATCCATACATGACTACTGGAAAAACCATAGCTTTAACTAGACAGACCTTTGTTGGCAAAGTAATATCTCTGCTTTTTAATATGCTGTCTCGGTTGGTCATAACTTTCCTTCCAAGGAGCAAGCATCTTTTAATTTTACGGCTGCAGTCACCATCTGCAGCGATTTTGGAGTCCCAAAAAATAGTCTCTCACTGTTTCCGTTATTTCCTCATCTATTTGCCATGAAGTGATGGGACCGGATGCCATGATCTGAGTTTTCTGAATGCTGAGTTTTAAGCCAACTTTTTCACTCTCCTCTTTCACTTTCATCAAGAGGCTGTTTAGTTCCTCTTCACTTTCTGCCATAAGAGTGGTGTCATCTGCATATCTGAGGTTATTGATATTTCTCCCGGAAATCTTGAATCCAGCTTGTGCTTCATCCAGCCCTGCATTTTGCATGATGTATTCTGCATATAAGTTAAATAAGCAGGGTGACAATATATAGCCTTAATGTACTCCTTTCCTGATTTGGAACCATTCTGTTGTTCCATGTCCAGTTCTAACTGCTGCTTCTTGACCTGCATATAGATTTCTCAGAAATCAGGTAAGGTGGCCTGGTATTCCCATCTCTTGGAGAATCTTCCACAGTTTGTTGTGATCCATGCAGTCGAAGACTTTTCCATAGTCAATAAAGCAGAATTAGATGTTTTTCAGGAACTCTCTTGCTTTCTCCATTATCCAGTAGATGTTGGCAATTTGAAATTTGGTTCCTCTGCCTTTTGTAAATCCAGCTTGAACATCTGGAAGTTCATGGTTCACGTACTGTTGAAGCCTGGCTTGGAGAATTTTGAGCATTACTTTGCTATCATATGAGATGAGTGCAATTGTGCGGTAGTTTGAACATTCTTTGACATTGCCTTTCTTTGAGATTGGAATGAAAACTGACCTTTTCCAATCTTGTGGCCACTGCTGAGTTTTCCAAATTTGCTGGCATATTGAGTGTAGCACTTTCACAGCATCATCTTTTAGGATTTAAATAGCTCAACTGGAATTCCATCACCTCCACTATCTTTGTTTGTAATGATGCTTCCTAAGGCCCACTTGACTTCACATTCCAGGATGTCTGGCTCTAGGTGAGTGAGCACACCATCGTGATTATCTTGGTCGTGAAGATCTTTTTTGTACAGTTCTCCTGTGTATTCTTGACACCTCTTCTTAATATCTTCTGCTTCTGTTAGGTCCATACAATTTCTGTCCTTTATTGTGCCCATTTTTTGCTTGAAATGTTTCCTTGGCTTCTCTAATTTTCTTGAAGAGATCTCTAGTCTTCCCCATTCTATCATTTTCCTCTATTTCTTTGCATTGATCCCTGAGGAAGGCTTTCTTATCTCTCCTTGCTATTCTTTGGAACTGTGCAATCAGATGCCTTTGTCTCCCTTTTCTCCTTTGCATTTAGC
The DNA here is from genome assembly GCF_049115385.1 of Moschus berezovskii. Lineage (NCBI taxonomy): Eukaryota > Metazoa > Chordata > Mammalia > Artiodactyla > Moschidae > Moschus > Moschus berezovskii. The sequence continues at coordinate 108,545,511 of NC_142468.1, read as the reverse complement.
TTTTCTTCTTTTCTCAGACTACCATTTTGCCTTTTTGCATTTCTTTTTCTTAGGGAAGGTCTTGATCACTGCCTCCTGTATAATCTCCCGAACCTCCATCCATAGTTCTTCAGGCACTCTGTCTATCAGATCTAATCCCTTGAATCTATTTGTTGCTTCCACCGTTTAATTGTAAGGGATTTGGGTCATACCTGAATCGTCTAGTGGCTTTCCCTACTTTGTTCAATTTAAGTCTGAGTTTGGCAGTAAGGAGTACATGATCTGAGCAATAGTCAGCTCCTAGAAGGAAATGGCAACCCACTCCAGTGTTCTTGCCTAGAGAATCCCAGGGATGGGGGAGCCTGGTGGGCTTCCGTCTATGGGGTCACACAGAGTCGGACACGACTGAAGTGACTCAGCAGCAGCAGCAGCAGGCTTGTTTTTGCTGACTGTATACAGCTTCTCCATCTTTGGCTTCAAAGAATATAATCAGTCTGATTTCGGTATTGACCATCTGGTGATTTCCATGTGTAGAGTCATCTCTTGAGTTGATGGAAGAGGGTGTTTTCTATGACCAGTGCATTGTCTTGGCAAAACTCTGTTAGCCTTTGACCTGTTTCATTTTGTACTCCAAGGCCAAAATTGCCTGTTACCCCAGGTATCTCTTGACTTCCTACTTTTGCTTTCCAGTCCCTTATGATGAATAGTACATCTTTTTGGGGTATTAGTTCTAGAAGGTCTTGTTGGTCTCCATAGAACCATTCAATTTCAGCTTCTTCAGCATTACTGGTCGGGGCATAGATTTGGATTACCGTGATATTGAATGGTTTGGCTTGGAAATAAACAGAGATCATTCTGTCATTTTTGAGATATTGCCCAAGTACTGCATTTCAGACTCTTCTGTTGACTATGATGGCTACTCCATTTCTTCTAGGGATTTTTGCCCACTGTAGTAGATATAATGGTCATCTCAGTTAAATTCACCCATTCCAGTCCATTTTAGTTCCCTGATTCCTCTCATAATTTTCCCTTTTTCTTCTTTCTGGCTATCCCAAGATTCCTGAATAAGCCAGCTGATCAAGAGGGTAATATTAATACTTTGTTTGGCTAGTTGACCCATGTTCAAACATTGTGGCTAAATATGAATGACAACTTTTTTATAACTTAAAAACATTTAGTGCTTTTTAGATATTCAATACATATTAATGAGTGCATGCTAAGTCACTTTAGTCATGTCTGACTCTTTGTGAGCTCGTGAACTGTAGCCCACTAGGTTCATGAAATTTTTCAAGCAAAAATATTGGAGTCAGTTACCATTCACTTCTCTAGGAGATCTTCCTCATCCAGGGATTGAACCCAGGTCTCCTGCATTGCAGGCAAACTCTTAACCATCTGAGCCACCAGGGAAGCCATGTACAGAGAGGGCTCAGGGTAGGTGTGGATAATTCATGTAAAACAGTTTGCATAGGTTTTCCGGAAAGAAAATTTCCCACCTGATAGATAAAAATTTTTGATTAGTTCCCCTTGCCTTTCTGACAAACAGTATTTCCGTCCTGGTAATCACCCCTTTCCTCTGGGTGTCCTGTTCTCAGTTGATACCACGCATGTCAGATCTGTAAGTATACCGGAAACTATCTGGTCCACATGTCTTATTCTGCAGATGTGACAGTTGAGGGCTGGAAATTTAAAGAAGTTTGGCTTATGTTTTCAGAATGACTGACTGCCTTTGTCAGATATAAGATTAATTGTAACAGATTTCGCCTGAAAAGCAGATGAAAATAAAATCATTCCATGACTTCCCTTCCCCTTACCTCAGTGCATGATGTTCCAACACTTGAGTCTTTCAATTGATGTTTACTTGTGGTATATCTCTCCATGGAAGATGTAGCACTTACACCAGTCAGAAAGGGCTTTGTTGAAAGCAATAGTAAACACCAACACAGCAGTGACTTAAAACAGACACTGATTTCTCTCTCCTGTAAAAGACATGCAGAAAGAGGCTGCTCAGGGGTGGTGAGCCAGCAATCTGCATGTTTCAGGTCCTTCTTGCTCAGCTCTCCACCATCCCTGGCTTGTGGCTTGTCTGTCCATCATATTTGTATTCTAGATAGCAGGATTTGGGAAAGAGAAGACAGAGGTAAAATATAAATGTTACTGAGTCAATGTCAGTCAGGGCTGATCAGGAAAGCAGGACTAGTAAGAGTGAAGTGGAATAAGGGGTTTATTTGAGGGACTTGACCTTCCAAACTGTGTGTATGGGTTAAACTGTTTCTGTTACGCCGTGCTGGTTTTGTGGATGGGCGCTGAGCTGGAGGATGGCAGGGCAGGTCAGCTGAAAGATGGACATGTTCATGGTCAGTTTTATGTGTCACCTTGGTAAGGCTGCCACCCTCCGGCATTCAGCCAGGTGCTGTATAGGGATTTTGTATTTGTGACTGAAGTCTATAATCAGTTTAAGTAAGGAAGATTATCCTTGGTAATCTGGGTAGGGCTGATTCAATCCGTCGAGAGGCAGAACCAAGGCTGCCAAGAAGAAGAAATTCCACCTCTGGACTGCAGCTTCCCTTCATGTCTGCGAGGTCCAGCCTGCGCTTCCTGATGGCCTGCCTAACAGACTTGGGACTTAACCGAGCTGGCTTTCAGTGGAAGACAGTTCCTCGTAATGACTCTCTTAATATGTATCTCCTGCTGGTTTTGTGTCTCTGGCAGAACCCTGATGGCACAGACTTGGGGGGAGAGAAACAAGGATGCCCTGGAACCCACACGGAGGAAGTAGAAGCTGCTTTCATCTTTAACTGCCTCCAAGCCTCCAGCTGCAAGGAGGCTGGTGGAAAGCTGGCATCCTTTGTCATGCAGCTAACCCACCTTGTCCAGGAGCTAGAGAAGCAGCAGGACCCAGAGGGTGGGGACTGGGGCAGGCCCAGCTGCTCTGTCATGCTGACAGGATGAGCCAGCAGATCTATGACATGGTGTGCCAGCTGCAAGGGCCCCTGACTTTCCTGTGACCTTCCTAGTGTAGCCATGGCTGCCGCTGCACCTCTGCCTTCCTGACCTTGTGGGAATGTGTCCTGTGCCCATCCTAGTCCAGGACCAAACTAGAGGAGGGAGCCTGGGAAACACTGCTCCAGTGAGCTAGGCTGACACAGCACAAAACCACCACCACCAAGGTATCTCTGGGGAGGTTTCCCGGAAGCTCCCAGACGCCGATTTATTTTATAGCTCCTTGGCCGGATCTTGCAGAGCGTATTTGGCTGTATGTCTCAAAATGACAGGTTATCTTTTTTTGAAAGGGAGGATGAACTTGGGGTTGCTAACTAATCCTTTCAGTCAGAGGACTACTCTTTACAGGACACCATTCCTATCTTCTGAAGCCTGATTTTTAGGAGGGGAAATAATATATTGTACAAACCTGTGTGTTAAGCTTCATAAACAGAAATACTTTCCCTTCATCAGTTCAGTTCAGTTCAGTCACTCAGTCATGTCCGATTCTTTGTGACCCCACGGACTGTAGCATGCCAGGCTTCCCTGTCCATCACCAACTTCTGGAGATTGCTCACATGTCCATAGGGTTGGTGATGCCATCCAACTATCTCATCCTCGGTCATCCCCTTCTCCTGCCATTAGTCTTTGCTAGCATCAGAGTCTTTAACACTGAGTCAGTTCTTTGCATCAAGTGGCCAAAGTAGTGGAGCTTCAGCATCAGTCATTCCAATGGATATTCAGGACTTCCTCTTCATGGTCCCTTGGAAAACTTCATGGGGTGTTTTTATGTTTAAAAAAAAACAACCCATTCATATATAAAGTATGATTCCCAGGACAGCTGTCAAGCACTATAAGCGGTTGATGTTGACTCTTTACCCTAGGTGTCAGAGGGTATCCTCTACAGATTAGCAGCAGCACTTCTTAAAAGCCTTAAGGGGATGCTTTCTTTCTCAGGAAGAAGAAAATTCAGGGTCAGTGATCAGGGACTTCAGTAAATGGAATGCCTTTGGGGATCTGCTGTAGTACAATGCAAAGGAAATCATGGATTTACATAGACAAAATGCCTCTTTGTGTGTACGAATTCGACCCAATCAACTCCACTACATATATTATGTAATGACTATGGAGCTTTGCCACAGGCCAGGCACTGGTCTAAGTAGATTAGCACATGAGAACGCACTAGAACCTCATGGAGTATTTACTATCACTATTGTTCCTATTTTACAGATAAGGAAGTGCAGCTCACAAATTAAGTAAATTCAACAAGAGGTTGGACTCAAGACTGGTAGTCTGGAGGTGAACTCAAGACTGATATTCTGGAGCCCTTCCCTTACAATTCCTGGATTCACTCCTGGGTCCTGACTAATCCTAGAAATAAGACATCCAGTACCCTCTCTGTTCCAACTAAGGCAGGAAAGTGAATACAGGAAAAAGTGTTTCAACAAAAACAAACACTTAAAGCAAGAGTTTTCCCTCAGCCTACAGATAACTGCAAAATTAATTATATGCCCTATTTTAGGATTGTTCTGATTAAATACAGTGAAATAAATAGTAACCTCTTACTGTTTTGGGATCAGTTTTAAAGGGAAAACCCTGAAACTGAAAGGAAGAGGTGAGGATGGATGGGGTTAGCACCCCCAGTCAGACCTGGAGGTGTGCCCTGTGATGGGGTCCATGCTCACCCCACACCTAGTGGACAGAGCCCTCCTGGTTAAGGTCTGTGAGGGCAGATGTTTGATGCTTCTCTGAAGCACCCAGGAGTCCTTTGGGGAGTTGCACAGCCCCGGGGGCTCAAGAACTGTTTTGGGAGGGAGTACTTGAAAGAAGGGGCTTGGGAGGCAGGTATCAATTTAGGGCCCTCCAGACTGCTGCACCGTGCTCCATGCTATGCTAAAGGCAGGATTCAGAGCAGCGGATGTTGTCTTCACTGGGCCAGGAACCCATATATGACACGGTAACTGGCCTGTTTTTTTAATAGGGGGAGGGATGTCGTCATGGGATTTGACCCAGAAGCCAGCGAGAGGTGTGTATTATGCTGACAGCCAGCTCTGAGACCCCTGGTAAGCAGGCAATCAGATAGCAAAGGATATGATTCTTCATTGCCCTTGAAGTCGCTTCAAACCTGTGGTGACCATGTGACTGACAGATTAAAAACCCAGCCAGGCTGAGTGTTGCAGAAAATATGAAATGAGCCTGAAGCCTGTAAATCCATGGAGGAATTTATTTATTTTTTCTAGGCAGCTGATAACAAAAGGTCCCCAGCATGATAAACTGCCTGCCTGCAATTCACCTGTCTCAAAATCCTCTTGGCTCTCTTAAAAATAAATTAAAATTGGAAATGGAAATGTGTGAAGACGTACTGAACAGTAGCAATCAAGATCCCGAAGGCTAGAGACATTTATGCCATTCACAGAATTCAGGAAAACAGCCTGTCTGTAGAAGGCTCTCCCAGCTCGAAAGGCTGAGCGCGGGCTTGGTGAGTTCCCTGCGGCTGCTGGAAGCGAGCTATAAATAGAGCCGGGCTGGAAGCGCCCTGCGCAGGGGGCGGGCGGGAGATCCCCGGCTCTCCGCTCCCCACCCTCCGCCCGCGGCGCGCGCTCGGGGCCGGGGAAGCCTGCGCGGCTGGCCGGCCGCCTTAACCCTCGCCACTCCGGGTAGCTCCGGGAAGCAGCTACCCGCGTGGAGGGCGCGATGGCGAGCCAGCTGGGAAGGGAAACGGAGACACGCTTCTCACCTGGGCCTGGCAACCACCGGGGATCTCTCCACCCGCTTCTCTTTCCCTTCGAGCTTTGGTTACCCCTTGAAATCCGGCCTTGAAATACTCAAGAGGGGGTTTGTTCCCTGACTTGAAGTCGAGCGGCTGAAATCCAAATCTTTTAAAACCATCCCAAATTTGGATTGAGGAATCATGTTGGCTGTCCTATTTCAGCGCGGCTTTCCCGCCCCCGTGCTGCTCTGGACAGTTCCTTTCCTCGGGAGGGAACTGTCAAGCGAGGTGTGTGTGTGTGCGCGCGCGTGTGTTGTTTTCGGCGCGTGCACACCCCTCGGTAGCCTCAAGGTCGGCAGGACCCTGAGCATTCCCGGCCCCCCGCCGTCCGGGCTCGGCCCTGCCAGCCGGGGACGGACAGAGAGGGAGTCCCCCGTCCCGGCAGGGCGTTCTGCGAGCGCTCTCAGCGTCCAGCAAGGTCGGTGCCGAAGCAGGGCCGGGCGCGCGGAAGCTGGGCTCGGGAGGGTGGACCCCGAGCAGCCGCCGCTGGGCGGCAGGGCCCCGGCCCGGCCGCCGGCGCCCCAGGACTCCCCCGGGGGTGCCCGGAGACCCCGGAGAGGAGGAGAGGGGAGGGGCGCGGGGCTCTCCCAGGCGGCGCGCTGTCCCGGAATGTGAAGACCGGAGACGCAGCTGGTTCCTGGCCAGGACTCCTGATTTCTTCTCAGATGGAAACGGTTTCCCCAGGTGAACCTGCTGGAATTCTCAATGGAGTCTCACTCGGGTTTAGCTTCCTGGTACATTTAACCGAGGCCGCATTTATCCCCGTGAGAGGAGGAAGGTGCCAAATGGAGCGGGGCTCTCTGTTGCAGAACACGGTAAGCTGGAGACGAAGGTGACATTGCCAGGGGCCAGGGTGGGTGGGGTGGTGGGGCACAGATTTAATGGGACCCTCCTGTCCCAGCCAAGATGGTAAAAGGAAGTTTGCCTTGGTCTTTCCACTCCCGTTCACCCTCCCCAGGCCTTCTCTGCTTTATCTTTTCCCTGCCCCGACTCATACGTTAAAAAGAAACATGCCCCTGGGTGGGCGGGTGGTGGAGAGACTCCTTTATGTTCTTATTTTCGTCATGTTCAGGTTCTCTGCTAGTCGCCAATGCCACAGTGCGCCCTGGAATTTCCCGTCGCTCCTCCTTCTCTTCCACCTCTCCTGCATTCTCCCTTGGCTGAGTTCTCTGCTCCCCTCTCTCGTGATGCAGCCTACTTTTCTTTCTTCATCATCCTCCTTTCTAAGTTTCCTTTTCTCTCTTCAAAAATTTGAACCATAGGGCAGGGAGGGAGACAGGAATGTTGTGACTGTAATTTAGTGCTGGGGTGATAGGGTGATGGGTTGATGGTTTATGAAGCATTTATTCATCAAGCATTGTTGACCACTCACTCTGCGCACTTCTTCCTGTAGTCAATGACCAGACCATTTTCTCAAGAATAAACTGCCCCCCAACTTTTCCCTGAGCACCTCTCTGCTTTCCTCTAGGCTGCAGAAGTGGACATCTGCAGGACATGAGGAAGAGGGAGTGTCTTAGATCCAGGCTAGTTGGGCGCCTCTATGCCCTCACTCCTTGGAGTCCTGATGATTAATCACACATTAATCACGTTAACCGTTTATCAAGCACTCACTATGTTTGTGGTATTGTTCTAAGAACTTCACAGGTATTCGCTCATCTAAACCGCGTAACAACCCCCTGAAGTAATGACTACTATTATTTTTTACACGTGCGATAGGAACAGAAGATTTAAATTGTTCGTGATCACACAACTACTAAGTGGGGGAGCTGCGATTGGAACTCAGAACATCAGACTCTGGACCACAACTCTTAATCTGTTATATATCTGTGTCATTAGATATTTGTCCATCTGTCTGAGATGGATGAGTGAACAAGGCAACCAAAATCCTTGGATTTTAGTTAAGGGAAACAGACAATATATTCAGCAGATAGACTGGATAACTTCAGGCAGTGGTAGATGCCACAAAGGAAAGAGAACAGAGTTTGTACTAGGGGGTGGCAACCTTCACGTGGAGAGTGGCGGGGGGCATTCTCTTTGTGGTGGGAACTTTCAGGCTGAGACCTTAAAGCACAGAGGAAAGGAAGTACAAATAGCTAGTGAATTTGGCACTAGTTATTACCTTTTGTAATTACGGGAATGCAAATCAAAGTCACGTTGAGTATCCCTTTGCACCCATTTGGTTGGCCTTGAATTAAGAAGTTTGAAAGTATCAGGTGGTTTAAGAGGATGGAGGTCCACAGGACCTTCCAACATTGCTGACGGGAGTGTAAACTGGCACAATGACTGGGAAATGTTTGGCACTGTGCCCTAGTTTGACCACTTGTATACCTGTGATCCAATTGTTCAGCTCACTCCTAGGTTTATATCTATTAAAAACTCTTAGATTTGTTCAACAGGAGAAATGTATATGAACGTTCATAACAGTTTGGTTTTAATGAAAGTCTGGAGAGAAGTCCAATGCCCATCACCAAGGAGTAGATAAACAGTGTAATATTTTCACAGAGGAATATTATACAGCAGTCAAAATCAATTAACTGAGTGACACATAACAATATGATTACATACAAGCTATATAATATTAAGTGAAAATTGGCTGAAAGATTACATACAGCAAGACAATCTCATAATTTTGAAAATTAGTGAAAATCCCTACCACTTAGGAATATATGTAGATGCATATACATAAATAGGAAATTTATATAAATACGAAAGCAAGAGAATCAGACTCTGAGATTTGTTCTTGTGGTTACCTTAGACGGGGAGAAGCCAGGTGACCATATGGTTCCTTAAGGGTGAGTCAGTGGCAGAGTCTCACCTGAGTTTTGGCTGGTAGGGCCAGGTCTGCTTATTACATTGTTAAAAATAACTCATAAATAATGAAAGGTAACAGGCCATGCATGGAACTAATGAAAGTAAATGATGAATTAAACATTAAGACTAACCGTGTTCTGTGCTGGAAAGGTAGGGAAGAGCAGAAGTAGACAGCTCAGTCTGGCAAAGGGAGGCTGATGCTTCTCAGAATGAGGAGGGAAGCCAGAGTCAGGATTGGCCAGCAGACCAGAGAGGTGGTCTGGAACCAGATCTTGCAGAGCCTTGTAGGTCAAGCTAGAGACTGAAGGGTTTTAAGCAGAGAGGGAAGTAAAATTGGGTTTAAGGTTTTCAAAGGCTCCTCTGTGGCCGTGTGCAGAATAGACGATGGGAAGGGCACTTGAGAGGCCACTGTGGTGGGAAAGGAGCGGAGATGCTGGCGTGGCTGCAGCTGTGTTTCTGTGCTTTGCTTACTGCATCACGCACCAGCCTGGAGGTCACGTGGAGGTCAAAATCTAGTTCTTGCTCCCTTGTCAGGAAATGTCCTGTCACAGGGCTTTGAAGGGCCTGGAGGAAGGGCACTCTTAATGTTTTGAGATTTGCGCTCAGGGCTCTGTGGGTCAGCAGCAGCCAAGGGGGAGTCAGTGCCGTGAGCATGGACTTGAAGAGAAGTAGATGGATTCGGGACACATGTTGAAGGTAGAATGGACAGGGCCTATTGATGGATTAGAGATGGGTGTTAGACAATGAGAGGAGTCAAAAGTGACACCTGCATTTTTTTTTTTTTGACTGTGAGGATATTGATGCTGTTTATAGTGAAGGGAAGAAAATCACATTTTAAGTATTAATTTTGACATTCTGTTAGACAGTCTTGGAGCCACTGTTCCATGTGGTACCCAGAGCTATTCAGAGCAGCCCCAAATAGCACAGACTAGAGAGTGAAGGAAATGGGAGAGCCCTGAGGGTCAGGGAGGCCAATGTGGAAGCACGGAGCTGGCACCGGTACTCAGCCAGGAACGCAGCAGAGCTTGTTGGGGCAGGAACAGGTGAAATCAGCAAGAGGAGAGAGGACCCAGAGGCTGAACCAAAGGAAAGGCAAGGGAGTTGTTACCAATGGAGCCATAGATTTGATGACAAGTCCAGTGTATATTTGGAGAAGGAAATGGCAACCCACTCCAGTGTTCTTGCCTGGAGAATCCCAGGGACAGGGGAGCCTGGTGGGCTGCCATCTATGGGGTCGCACAGAGTTGGACACGACTGAAGCAACTTAGCAGCAGCAGCAGCAGCCAGTGTATATTATAGGCGTGTTGATAATCACCAGCTCCCTACCTTGGGGCTGGCCACAGTCTTCTCATATGCCCCAGGTCCACAAGACCTCAAGCTGTGCTGTCCTTTGAGGCCTGCCCATCTCAGATACCCCAGCCCATCGTCCTGTGGAGCCGCCTGAGCAGCACTGGCCCCCACAGTGCCTGACCACGTTTGTGCCTGGCAAGGCTCTCCCATGCCACCTTTCCATCACTCTGCTGCCATCTAGTTCCCAGCCACCACCCTTGCACATTGCAGTTCACATCTCTTTACTTATCTGTCCCCTTCCTTTGGGCGATGCCCTTGTGTCTATTCACTGGTGTGTCTCTGGCCCAAGCACAGAGACTGGCTTAAGGGACAGTGAACAGGGATTGTGAAAAGAAGGCGGGAGCAGGAAGAATTCCCCTCTATGTTTGGCTTTGAGATGATCAGGATGAGACCATTCCCTTCTCACTAAAGAGAAACACACTAAGTCCTCTCTTTCCTTGGACAGCTGGATACAGTATTGCTTAAGAATGTAAACTTTGGAATAAAAATCAACTGTAATTCATTTCAGGCTCTAACATAAATAGCTTGGGAGGTCAGTTCTCAAAGCCTCAGTTTTTTTCATCTGTCAAATGCAGAAAATAACAAAACCTCCCTTATATTGTCATTGTGAGTTTTAAAGAAGGTGATGATGTGAAGCTTCTAAGCACAGTACCTGGCATAAAATAGGGTCACTGTAAAGGTTAGGTATTGGGCTTCCCTGATAGCTCCATTGGTAAAGAATCTGCCTGCAATGCAAGAGACCCCAGTTCAGTTCCTGGGTTGGGAAGATCCACTGCAGAAAGGATAGGCTACCAACTCCAGTATTCTTGGGCTTTTCTGGTGGCTCAGCTGGTAAAGAGAATTCCATGGACTGTATAGTCCTTGGGGTCACAAAGAATTGGATACGACTGAGTGACTTTCACAGTTAGATATTCTTATTTTCTAAGATGTTTAATTGTCAATGCCTCCTCTATTGACCAACTTCAAGGAAATGCTTCTAATTCTGAGAATCTAGGCTCCTTATCCAGAGGCGCCTGTGCTCTGGCAGTGAGGTACTAGGCATTTTTGGCAAAGGGAACATTTCCTGGGCATGTGGGCATTTACTGTCTCATTCTTCACATTATGCCATGTGGTATTCCAATGTACATAACTCTTGGCCAGCCAGGAGTCTGAATAACAGTGAGGATTCAGAATGTATTCATTCAGCATTTCATAAACTGTGATTGAATGTCTTACTGTGTAAATGGAGATGCAGTGATGACTAAGGCACAGCCCCTGCTTTCAAGGAAATCACAGTCTGGTTAGGAAGGCAGACAAGTAAACCGACAATGACATTTCACACATTCATAGGGTTACTTCTGGTCCATCCCTCCACACCCCCACTTCTGCCCAGCCCTGGCAAGAATGGTGTGAGCATAGTAATGTTACCGATCTGGGTCCTTGGACTCTTTAGTCAATAGAAACTGAGAAGAGGCCAGATGAGAATTTCAAGCAAGGCTTTATTGGGGTTCATGCTGCAGCACAAGGGAATGAAAGCAAGTAACAGGTGCCCTTGCTTGCTCCCCAGGAGGATGGGCTGGTTCCTGAAGTGGGGTGAGGGCAGGGCAGGTCCATGGCTTTGGCTGGATGGGTGACTTAGGTGGCCTGCCCACACCCTTGGTGGTGCTTTGTGCAGGCATCATGCCCAATATGCTGTGTTTGTTCCTACCACCTCAGAAATGGCCGTTGGTTTGTGGCGTTTGTACCTTACTGTTTGTGATTTTCTCTGACTGCACAAGCCACAGTTATTTTTAGTCCCTTATAGTTCCTTTGTATTCTGCTGCCGGAGAAGCCCTTTGTCCAGGTGCAAGCAGGTAAAGTGTCCTAGGTTCCAGGTCCCAGGCTGTCTTAGTAATAGTGATGATATTTGCAGATATATTTACAATGTACAAATCAGGTCCGGGCTTCCCTGATAACTCAGTTGGTATAGATTCCATCTGCAATGCAGGAGACCCCAGTTCAATTCCTGGGTCAGGAAGATCAACTGGAGAAGGGATAGGCAACGACTCCAGTATTCTTGGGCTTCTCTGGTGGCTCAGCTGGTAAAGAATCTGCCTGCAATGAGGGAGACCTGGGTTTGATCCCTTGGTTGAGAAGATCCCCTGGAGAAGGGAAAGGCTACCCATTCCAGTATTCTGGCCTAGAGCATTCCATGGACTGAATAGTCTATGGGGTCGCAAAGAGTCAGACATGCCTGAGTGACTTTCACTTTCACGAATCAGGTTTACTTTGAATTCTTTCATTTGATTTTCGTAACAACTGAATAAGGTAGGCAGTGATTACTGCTCATTTTATGAATGCAACCTAAGACTCCATTGAACAGCTGTGTTTACGTAAGTCAGGCTGTCTTGGGCCACGATTTCTCCTTCCAGCCTCTCCTACTGTCCCTGTGCAGTGGTCTGTTGAGTTCACCACCCTTGTGGACTGGGGTTTAGTCATGATTCTTAGTTTTTCTCCTTGGGTTTGACGGGCAGGTTTAGCCTCCCTGTTGGGACCTGTGCTCTCTATAGACTTAGACTGATGACTGATCCCAGTCACCCTTGTGCCACCCTTGTGATCTCTAGGACTGCATCGTGGTACTGGCCACTGTCCAAGAGGCGAAACCCAGGGGAGGGTTGTAACAGCATTCCTGAGAAAGGGACAGGCACTGTGTTCATTAACTGTGCTTTTGCAGTGGGGAAGTGGAGGAAGTGACAGAAGAATCTTTTTGTTTCCCAGTTCCACAGTGCTGTGATTCAGTCAGCTGTATTCCTGGATGTTTCTCCTAAAAAGGGAAAGAATATAGGAGTCACTTGAACCTCTTGAAAGATGGAATGACTTATTTACACTTTTTCAGAGATGTTTTCACTGCAGTTAGTCATTTATGAAATTCGTAGGAGTCTTCTGATACAGGTTACATCATTGATTGAAATCTGCTTATGGTTATTTACACAAATAATTTTATGTGTTTAAATTTAGTTTGGGAAAGTGAAATCTTACAGACTGGTCCTGTGACTGTAACACGGAAGAGTGAATTTGTTGCTGAGAAAATGCGTTTTTCAAATCTATTGTGTTTTTCATCTTTGCGAAAGATGTTATTTGGTGTTTTTGCTGCCCACAGAATGTGTGGGTGGGGCATCTCAGACACCTCCTGCCAGGCCTGCAGTGCAGCAAGAGGATGGTTTTGCCTGTAGCAGTTCAGAAATAATGAAGGAGCAATCTCCTCCCCAGATCTCTAACCAGGATAACTTGGATTAGATTATTTTGTGTGTGGGGGGGATTGGTTAACTGGTCATTTTTTTAAAATTTAGATATGACGTTTGTAAAACACATGATAAATAAAAGCCATAATTTATCGAAGGTGAGTTTTCAAAGGGGATTTTAAAATTCCATTTGCTTCAGTGTATTGAGGATCAAGCTGTATGTTAATTGGTAAAGAAATACTACTAAAATTTTTGTTCTCAGGGAGACCGGTCTGAATTGGTAACAGGTCTGAACCACAGCATGAGTGCTCTATGAAATATCTTTGTTATACTTTCAGCTCATGCAGTAGTAGTACCGGCAGAGCATTTTGGATAAGAGTTTCCTCACGTGTAGGTAAAATTCATCCGGACTTGTTAAAATCAGTTGAATATAAACAGGTTAGTCCTTCAACAAATCTTTTGTTTCAAAGTGGTTAACATTTTAGGGTATTAATTTGCTCGGCAGAACTTGTCATTGTTCCTAAATAACTTCAGGTCAAGATAATTCAACAGAAACTACTTTCTAAATTACTGAAACCTAAATGATCTTTACTGTAAATTCAAATTGAAAACCAAGCATCCATTCCCAGATAAGGTTGGTTTTCTGCTTAACTTTAAGGGAAATATTTTTTTCCTTTCAGGTTGGAGAAAAAATTATCACCTGACTTGTAACTGACAGTTCTGATGTGTTCTAGAAGACAAGAGCCTTGCCAACTCCAGACAGCTGTGCTCAGCACACCCCTCATTCCAGACCCCAGCCTCTGTTGTTAATATAAACAATTTTTATACAGCCCCTCAGATAAATGGCTGGCAAAAACTATGCCCAAAATGTGATTATCATGTATATGTCTGAAGATACTGGCTGCCATTGGTCAAGGCATCTCTGGCAAATTAGCATTGAATCTTTCAGTTTATTTTTTATAATTTTACTGAAAAAATAGAAACTGATCTTGCCTCATGTGGAATGGTAGAGATAGATGGAGATGAAAGCATAACAGGCCAGACCAGTGCTTCTCAAATTCCTGTTTTTCAAAACATAGATTTCTAGGCCCTAAGCTGAAGCTGAAGCTCCAATACTTTGGCCACCTCATACGACGAGTTGACTCACTGGAAAAGAGTCTGATGCTAGGAGGGATTGGGGGTGGGAGGAGACGGGGACGACAGAGAATGAGATGGCTGGATGGCATCACCAACTCGATGGACATGAGTTTGAGTGAACTCCGGGAGTTGGTGATGGACAGGGAGGCCTGGCGTGCTGTGATTCATGGGGTCGCAAAGAGTAGGACACGACCGAGCAACTGAACTGAACTGAATCTCAGATTCTCAGACACTGTTAGAATTTTTCAAGATCCCATTTCTAACAAGGAGAAGGCAATGACACCCCACTCTAGTACTCTTGCCTGGAAAATCCCATGGACGGAGGAGTCTGGTGGGCTGCAGTCCATGGGGTCGCTACCAGTCGGACACGACTGAGCGACTTCACTTTCACTTTTCACTTTCACGCATTGGAGAAGGAAATGGCAACCCTCTCCAGTGTTCTTGCCTGGAGAATCCCAGGGACAGCAGAGCCTGGTGGGCTGTCGTCTATGGGGTCACATAGAGTGGGACATGACTGAAGTGACTTAGCAGCAGAAGCAGCAGCATTTCTGATGGGTGTTTGGCTTAAATTTTAAACCCAGGAAAAGCCAAAGCATACTATGAATCGACAAGTAATCACATGCAACTATGGATTGCCAGTCAGCATCTTCAGCTTTTCTAAATCTCTTACAAGTTGTAGAGGATTGGGTGTTTCTAAACTTGTGTGCACATTGGAATCACCTGGGGAACTTAAAAAAAAAAAAAAAGAACGGATACCCATGTTCTACCCTCTAGACCTGCATTGTGAATTAATTGGGTTAAGATGTGACTTGGGTGCCGCTAGGTTTGAAAGGTCCCCAGATGATCCCACTCCACAGGCCAGTGGGGGTGTCACTGTGGTAGAGTCTCTGAGACGGCCGCCAGCAACACACCTCCTTTCTGCTCTCTTCCTGGTTGTCAGGAGGTAGGTCTGTTTTCCTCTTTTGACTTGCTTTGAACAATGAAATTTAATGACAGTGAAATCTGGGGCTAGTAGCCTGGTAGCACTGGGTTCCTCTCTCTTGGAAGCCAGCCTCCTTGTGAGAGGTCTGACTGTACTGTGAGGAAGCCCCAGCTTACCTTGGGGAGAGCAAGCTGCTGCGTGAAGGAGCTGGGCACAGATATGTGAGAGGAGCTTTCTTGGACCTTCTAGTCTGGTCCAACTAATAGCTAAATTTGGCCGAGTGACCCCAGTTGGTGTCACCAGGATTTTGGAACCGTGTCGGCAAGCCCCCTCATCTTTGCTTTAAGTCATTTCATTTTGGGTGATTGGTTTTGGAATAATATATAGCTGAAACACGTGTATTTCTTGTACTTATTGGTAATAATAATGCAAAGGAGGCATTTTGGAAGGTTCTGTGTGAATGAGGAACAACTTTTCATCCCAATCAAAGTATGATGCAAACTGAAACCATGTTGCTGAATATTTGAAGGGGAAAAAAATTACTATGTTAATAAAATTATTAGTGATAGTGACAAAGATTTCACTGTTGTTATCAACTGCACCTTCTCTTAGGTTTTCTGAAAAGCAGAGCCCAAGGCAGTGCTTAGAGTGCTATCAGTTGCTCTGGGCTGTGCAACCCAGAGAATGAGGGTGACGAGAGGCACAAGAGTGCGTGATGAGATTCTGTGTAATGCTGTGTATCGCCACACCAGCTGCGGTCTAAAAACAGGGAGCTGTGCTGAGATACACTGTCACTCTGCGTGGTCTCAGTGTTTGGGCTCCCCTGGAAGCACTGCAGAAAGGAACAAGACCTTCGTGTAGTGCACGGAAGAGAAAAAGAGGAACTTAGCTTCCTGGCTCCTTCTAATCTCATTTCTCACTGATGAAATTTTACTCCCCAGGAAGTTAATTCTCTGTACTCCTGCCTCTCTGTGGCTGCTCAGGAGTCTGGGCACCATGTCACACAGTACATTACTTTTCCTAGGTCTAAAAGTGGAGGTGCCCTGCTTGTATGTGGATGAGATGCTCGCTGAGAGAGAGAGAGGAGGAAGGGGTTGAGGGAATTTGAGAAGGTTCATAATCTTTTCTGTATTTTTCGTTTGTTTGCTTGTTTTTACTAAAACATACTCTGAGGTATCTGACTTTGATACTGTTTTTGCAAATTACAAAATAAAATTTATTTTGGCAAATTATGGGCCTCCCTTGTGGCTCAGTGGTAAAGAATGCAATGCAGGAGATCCCGGTTCAATTCCTGGGTCAGGAAGATCCATTGAAGAAGGGATAGATAGGGTACCCTCTCCAGTATTCTTGGGCCTCTCTTGTGGCTCAGCTGGTTAAGAATCCGCCTGCAATGAGGGAGACCTGGGTTCGATCCCTGGGTTAGGAAGATCCCTGGGAGAAGGGAAAGGTTACCCACTCCTGTATTCTGGCCTAGAGAATTCCATAGACTGTATAGTCCATGGGATCGCAAAGAGTCAGACAGGACTGAGCAACTTTCACTTCACTTCACACTTGCAAATTACATTCTGAGTCTGAAATGATCCATTAATATAGATTGTCATCCTGCTTTTACCCATGTGCTAGGTATCAATTCCAATATAAATGCAATATTAGTCTTGACTGCTCTTCCCTTTCAGTAATCTTACTGAATACCACCATATCCCTGGACATTTGCAAAAGTAACTCCAAGAGTTTTGTTTTTATTTTGCTGTTAGGCAGAGCCTAGTCTTTTCTTGTATAGAATGGAGTGTGTGTGCTTTCTAACCTTGAGAGAAGCAGGATGCCAATGAGCTGTCACTTCTGGACACCTATCCTTTTTGATGAGCTGTTAACTCTTTTTCTAGTTGAGTCTTTTTTGCAACAGGGAAAGAGATGAGGAGCAAAAACATGCCATGTTTAGTTATTTCATGAAGCTAGTAGTTCCTGAACATCGAGGGCTTTATGTAACTGATAGCACTGTATTTTGCAACCCAGTCCCACTCTAGTTGAAGAAGCCATTATGTAGGAGAATCAGAAGCCTGTTGGGCAGATTGAAGAATTTATTGTCAGTGTATGATTGGGGTGGGGGGCTTGTTTTCACTGGTTTCTCATCAGTTTGCTGCTGATTTTTTTTCCTTCCAATTGTCTGTATGTATGTAAGTAGTGAAGATCATCTAACTTCAAAAAGGTAGGCAAACGAATCTTGTCTATAATTAAAGTCTGTGAAGTTAACCTGTCCATTGCCTTTCCTGTGGACAGGTAATCTCCCCTCCTATTTCCCATGACTGAGGTGATTGATTGACTAGATCTGGTTATCAATTTTTCTTCTTTACTTGGGGCACAGAGAGCTGGACTTACTCTCATTTTTGTAGAAATATTTCTAAGTACTGAGCATGGGAAGACTCACATGCTATCAGTCATGTTATAGAAATTGTAGAACATCTCATGCCTTTGTTCTCTCCCCCTGTTGCAAAGTCCTAAGCCTATGGTATCATTGTTTTCCAGTGACAATTCCTAGGTTAGCTCATTCACAAATGAAGGAGATTTGGCATGCATTTAATGTCCAGATAGTCTATGCTTCCTATGAGGATGGATTTTCTAAATGTTCCCCTCAGTAAGTGGTGGATCTTTGGACTTAATTTTTTCTCTTGACTGGAAGGTATACTCTGTCTGTGGACACACAGAGGTGTTGTTTTATTTAAGACTCTTGAGTGAGTGAAAGATGTCAGTTCAAACTGCCTCAAATAAAAAATAATTTCTCAGCTCACATAAGACAAAGGGTGTGGATAGGACCAACTTTATCCAGGAGTCAAGCTACAGTATTATAAAGAACTCTCCTTTTTTCACTTTTTCTAATTTTATCACTAACTCTTGATTTTTTTTGTGTGTGTACCATGGCATGGTGGCTTCATGCCATGCACCAACAGATCTAAACTTTACCTCTAAAGTTTAGTTTTGTTTAACACAAATTTTAAGATTGAGTTTAAAAGGATGAGTCAGGTTCAAATTGGGGAGGAATTTGAGAATGTGAGAGAAGTGATTTCCCAGGGAAATTCAAGATGCTGTACTAGAAAAATGGAAAAGTATGCTATTCTAGCAAAAAGAAAAAAAAAAAAAAAAAACACAGTCACTTATTTAGGAAAGGGACCCACTACCTCCTAGATGCCAGACTTTAGCTTTCAGAACTCATTTTCCACATTTTGTCAGTTATCTGAAAGTGGACCTGAGTTTCAGGAGTAGACTCTTATTAACTGAGCCCAGAGAGACTGTATTCTCCTGTGAGCTTACTGAACCCTTTTGACAGTCTTTATTCTAATAGGATATAAATGATCAGATTTCTGCTTAATAAACTGTGAGCAGTTTGGTTTTGATTACCCATCATAGTGCTCAGTTTACAGTATTTTTAGATTCACTTAATTATAAAATTTTGGTTAGAAAGTAATAATGTAGGAAATTGGGAATGAATGGAAATACGTAATTCATTTAGTTAAAATCAGCTGTAATTTGACTACTTTTTCTTGTCTTTCTATGTGTGGGTGTCTGTATCCTGTTCCTCCCGCACGGGAATCTGAGTATATTGTATAACAGTTGATTCTTGCTTTATTTACTGCAGTTTAATTTGAAAGCATCTTTCCACATCATTTCTCTTCACTTTGTAATTGGTGTTCAGTCACTAGGCTGTGTCCTGACTCTTGTGACCTCATGCACTTACATGATCTTAATGGCTGTTCTCAAAATTTTCATTCATTTATTTTATAGACAGAATTTTATTCTCACAGATCCTTAATTGTATATTGTGTGCAGTTTTTACAAATGTAAAAGAATGAGATGTGTTTTACTTTAAATGGGTAGAATCACATTTATTTTACAAACAAAAGGTAAGTTCTTCTAGGAGGGAGATTTTTGGATACATTCTTAATTAGAAAATATTATAACCAAGTCACAGAGAACGTGGTTGGATGGTTAATTGTCACAATATTGTTAAATATATTTAGCCTCCTGTTATTGAAATTGTTTATAAGTTTAATTGGAAAAACTTTTACATGAAATATTCTAATGAATGTATTTTGTATAACAAACGTACTTAGCCTCAGGGACAATCATCCTTGAAAGATATCTATAAACTACATCTCTGAACATTACTTGAAAGATTTTATCCCTTTTAGAAGACAGACTTGTGCAGAAACTCACCTTTAGCTTTTAAGATAGAGAAAAAATATGAATTTAACAGAAAATTTATGATCACAGAAAAATGTTATGACTACCTGTGGTCTGCAGTCATAGCAGACTCTACTGATTCACTGTTCCAGGTCAGCCTAGCCTTGCGGGCACCCTGGGCCACAGATTTGCAACCAGAACTAACCAAGTGTTTATTTACCTTGTTTCCATGGGTGAAAGCTCAGGGTGCTTATACTTCTGCTATTTCAAATTCCAGCCACCAGCTCCCCTCCCCCCCACCCCCTGCCTACAGGATAGACTGAGAAAAGAGACTTCAGAGACTCTGCCTTGCTCTGGGATCCTGGAGGGGCTGGTGACAATCCAGAGGAGTGGAGAGGAATTTAATACGTTATGAAATGCACATTGACTAAAGCGAGATAGGAGAGGAGGAGCCTGTGAATAAACTGCTTGCCTTTTTTTATTTAAACAGGAAGGAAACCTAACTTTATTCTTATGTATATGAGAGTTCACAAAAAAGTAGCTAGTAAATGACTTAACTTAGAGGCTTTTGTATTAATGTCACAAAGGAAAAGAAAAGGGGAGAATTTTCTTTAGGATGAAGAAATTGATTTCTAAGGGAATAAACAGGAGATAGAATAGCTTGTGATACCCACTGATTATGCTTATCATCAGTGGTATTTTCCATCTTTTTTAAGGCTATAAAGACTCTCTCAGACCAGACAATCCTTCTCTTACCTGCAGACCATTCTAAGATGCAGGAGTCTCTCCTCGTGTGGAGGTGGGTAGAGGCCTGCACAGCCTGCATGTCCAGAGTGGAGCCATCGCGGGTACTTACTCCCTCCGTTTACTCTCCTTTTCCTTTTCCTGCCTAACTCTCCCTTGCTCAAGATTACAGCCCACTACCTCCACCCCCACAAGGAAAATTTGCATGCAGTCTGTTGTCTCTCATCTTTTTATGGTAAATACACAAACAAGTGATTTCCTTCTCCAAAGTACTTCGGCTAATACTTTCTCTCCAGTTTTTAAATACTGTAGAGGATGAAAACCTTCAACTGTAGATTACCAAGACTTTTAAACCATTTAGTAGGATTCATGGTAATATTTTTTTTCTTTTTTTGCTCATAGGATTCTGAGGCCAGCCTTCTTTTCCTTTTCTCTAAGTTCCTTTGGGACTCCACAATGACCATTTATATCACAAACCATAAAAAAAATTTTCACTTATAGGATGAAAATCTCAAAATCACTGCACATTGTTTTGGACCACAAAGCCTGTGTTATGCCCTGAGTCCGGTTCCCCCATACTGGTAGAATAAGACACTCGCAGCAATGCAAAAGCAAGAATGGGGTTTATTTCTAGCTCGAGCTAGGGCTCATGCCTCCTCCAGCGCAGTGGAGTGGGACAAGAGCCCCGAGCCCAGCTTACAGCGGTTTTTATAGTCTCAGGTTACATAAGCACCTATTTCTGTTCAAAAGATCAAGCTGGCAGAAGCTCATTGGCCAATTCATGCGCGCGCGGAAGCTCATTGGCCAGTTTATACGCGCGCGGGGTTTTTCTGGGGGATTTCCCTTTGTACTCTGATTGGCCCGACTTTTGGCGCCAGCGGGACTTTTCTAGGGAGGAGTTTCTTAATTTTGGCGCCGGCGGGATCTTCTTAGGGAGGAGTTTCTGTGGACTTAGTCTCCACCCTCTCTCCAGGAAATCAAAACTTAGGCCTAAGCAAGGTCTCAGGCCTATCCTGGCTACTCAGATGTTAGGGCTCCTAACATCTCCCCCCTTTTCTGTTGTTCAAATGGAGGAATCTTCCTCCGTGGGTAGAGTTTGATCCAGGGATCTTTATACAGCCTTATTCAAAAACAATTTTAGGAATCTTTACTTAAAGATAACCTTATCTAAAATGGAGTAACTGGTTTTACGAGCAGCAAGCAAAGTACAGAAGCAAAAATGCATTACAGAAGCATTAAGTTCTACATTAGGTTACAGCGTCTAATCTGAAATCACACCCATAATATCATTTTTCAGGATATCTGGGAAATAGCTATTTCCCAGGATGTCTGAACTATAGCTACTCTATTTTGACTTTTAATAGTAAAATTTTTTTAATAGCCAAAGCAGATGTCACCATTAATGACGTCAGTGTTTTTCTAGGTATGAGAAGAGGCAAGAATTGGAACTCATAAAACCTTTTTCTGAAAAGATCTGACTATCTGAAGGCCTGTTCTGCCAGTTTTTTCAGAGCACAGAGTGCCTCATTCCTGATTTTCACCCTGAACTTCTTTCAGGGGGTGTTGCAGCAGCTTGCAATGGTCGTGACGTCATCTTTGTAGAGGCAGCTGGCAAGTACCAACTTCCAGTCAGCAGGGTCCCTTCATAGCCACATATCTGACCATGTGACACCATTTCATGGCCATTGTGTCCCGCGTTGCTGGGAAGGCTCATTCCCAGGTCTAGGGAAGCGATGGGCCACTCAGTGTGCTAAAATTGGACAAGGCCTTGCAAGTAGCAAAAGTCTCTGGACCACTGTCTTACTAGCCTCCTGGTCCAGGAAAATATTCCCTCTTGTTGCTTTTTCTCATACCCAGAGTAACATTATTACAATTATTGATCTCATATGGAACTGCATATCAGCATTATATCACAGGCTCAGTGAAACAACTGACGTAGAAAATAATATAGCCATAGCTAGCAGTTAAGAGTAAAATAAGAATTATAAGTCAAGAACTTTTCTTAGGTAAAGCCTGGTATACCCCAAATCACCTGACTTCATTTGTTAAATGACTATAGCCTGGTGTTAAACTCCTGGTTATACATTATGAAGCATCTGACCTTTATCTGAAGATTTGTTACTGAGATAAGCCTTAGAAACTAACCTAGAGTGTCCTTTTTAATAACTTAATTAAATCTTTTAGCAGTATCACGTAACAAGGAACTGTTTCAGCAGCGAGTCTTAGTAAACACTAGACACTAACAAAACTAGAAACTTAATTTAACAATTTACAACCTTAATATTCCATGATTTTTCATTATGGAGGCATTAACCCTGTAGCCAGGAAGGCTTTAACCCATCAAATAAAAAATGAGGTTTGTCAGGGAGCTGAGAAAAGCCAAGCAGCCATCTTGGATTTCCCATAGCCCTGACTCTGATTTCCAGCTATTGTTTTTCATTTTCCAATTTAGAAGCAGACTTTTGCCATGGTTTAAGAACATTAGGATGGCACAAGTCTAACAGAGTTTTTGTATAAGCAGAATGAGCTTTTACATGTCTACAAACCCGACAATTGGATTAATTTCTAAAACTAGCATAGGATCAGGCCTATGGTAAAAAAAAGCATTTGATTTATATGCAGAGATCTAAGAAGTCAAGAAAACATCATAAATAATCATACGAATCAGGTCCAGCATCTTGGGCAAGCTGTCTACCTCTGATGTCGTCGTCTTCTCATCCTGGTGTAGTGTAGTTTCTTCTGGAAAAAGTCCTTCCATCCAGGTTGGAGACAGTCCCTTAAATTATGTCTTTTTCTAGTCCTGGTTGAAGGTCATGAGGCATCTGATCTTCATCCAAAGATAGATCACTGAGACAAACTTCAGAAACAAACCTAGGGTGCTCTTTAAGAACTCAACCAAATCCTATATTAATATCACATAACAGCAAAGATCCATTCAGGAAATGAGTCTTAGTAGATACAGACTTCCATTAACAAACTGGGATTTAACACTCATTGAAACATCATTTTTTTCCCTAAAATTACTCTCATTTTTACCAAATATAACCAAATTAAGACTTGTTTACAAAATAAATCTGTTCTCAATAAACTTGACCTGATTATTTATATAACCATAGACTTTTCTTTTTTTTTCTGAAACTTTTATGGAGTCTCAAACTTAACTTTAAGAGCTTTCAGGGTTAGAGAAAGTCATCTCAAAGGCTTATCACAGATTTTGCGTAACAGATGTGAGTGAATTCCTCCCTTTCTTAAGGTCTCCCAAACTGAGATTTCTGTACCTGTTAGTGAGATAACCTTCTTAGTTTATCTGATAAAGTTACTGGAAGCCTAAGAGTTTCCAGTCTCTGAAGGGGTCAGACAGAGAAAAATGTTAAATGCTTCAATTTGTCTATTAAATACCATTTTACCAAATTACTATTAAGTCATAATTAAAACACACAGATTCAAACCAGTAATTTTTCAGAAACCATAAAAGTTATAAGCATATTTGCCAGTTCATTCGGTCCTTTTGTTAACCTTTGTACAGTCATCAGGTTTCTCACTAGAATCTTTTAATTTCTTACCCAGTTCAGAAACTTGTATTTATCCAAAAGTCCTTTTTATAAATCTTCTGGAAGAGGAAGCATTTTCACAAGAAACTTGGTTAGTGCTGTGACAACACTTTAAGATAGTAAGCAGAATTACGGCAACATTTTACCTGAATATATCAGAATTTATATATAAATTGTTTCCAGGATATCTGTATTAGTAACATTTACCATACAATATACCTGAGACTTATTATTCACTTGACAGTACTTCCCATGTAATTTAACATGGAAGTTGAACACAATTAGTGTAATATCTCCCTTTGGGATGTTTCAGGGGCCCTCTGAAGCATCCCAAAGTCAGCTAGAAGCCAAAAGTGCTTTATCAGATTGATTTAGGAAGTTTTGTCAACAAATATCAGAAAGGTTTAGAACACTCACTCATATGGGATTATAGGTCACTGAAACAATAGCTAGTCACTCAGCCATAGTAACAATATAGGATTTCAGAGGCAAATATAGAACAGACCATTTAAGAGGCAAATAATCTTAAATCTATTGTCAAATGCAGTTTAACATCTCAAGAAAACGTTTGTTTATACACAAAACTCTTTCCTTGGGGTCCACTTTCCACAAAACCATTTTATCACTTTCTGTACCCATTTGTTCTCCCATCCTGAAACAGCCAACTGTAAGTCAGACCTATTACCTTTTTCCTTCATAAAATGTAACTTCATTATTCATACCTTCTTTACTGAACACACACATCTTACTTCCCTTAAGCAAATAAGAATTGACCTTTATATTAGCATTCTATAGATTGGTGAACATAAATACCAGTGATAACTTAAAAAATTTTAGCAAACATCTCAGGATGGCATCAAACATTATTTGTTAATAGTCTAAAATCTTTAGTTTTTCTGTAAGTTATTATTCAGTAGTGAATGTTTCAGAACCTTATTTTATCTGGAAATGACCTAGCTATTCAATAAACTTTTGTTACTTAATTTAGCACAACCTTAGAAATTCAGGTTACCAAAATTTCCGTTCCGTTCCATCGCTCAGTCATGTCCAACTCTTTGCGACCCCGTGGACTATAGCCTACCAGGCTCCTCCATCCATGGGATTCTCCAGGCAAGAATACTGGAGTGGGTTACCGTTTCCTTCTCCAGGGATCTTCCCGACCCAGGGATTGAACCCGGGTCTCCCGCATTGGAGGCTGACGCTTTAACCTCTGAGCCACCAGGGAAGCCCAAATTTAGAGAAACTGTTTTAGACAGACATTTTTAATCTTAATAGAGTTTATCTAAAAGCTCTTGTCTCATTTACATTTCTTAGAAGTTTTTGTGTCTTTTTTTTCACTCAAGGTAATTTCTTTGTCGACAAACTTGTAACAGATGTATTTAATTTATATTGAACCTAGGTACAATGAAAATATTCTACTTAATGTTAATTACTCTAAGACATGTCTATATTAGATAGATCAACAAACATTAATATCAGGTATTTAATACTGAATATTTTCCACTTTACTTGAACCTGGAATTTATTAATTTAGAATTATCTGATTTGTAAGCGCTTACCCTTTAAGCCAATTAAATAGAGCTCATTTACAAATTAACTTCAAAAATATTACTCAGAGACAAAGACATACCAAGACATATTAAGACAGACACAGTGTGAGTCTTCAGTCATGAATTAGACATTACAATATAAAATTTACTAGTTTATAAAACAGTTGGACCAATTCTATAGGGGGTCGGCGGAGGGACCCCATAAACAATAAAAGGGCATAAGGAAGGAGAGTCACCCAGTCCCCGCCAGTCTCTATTGCCAGTTTTGCCAGTGTTTCCTTTAGGGACCGATTCATCCTTTTTACTTGACCCGAGCTCTGGGGATTGTATTCACAGCGTAATTTTCATTTAATCTCCATAGCCAAAACCAATCCCTGAACAACTTTATTTTAGCCAAATCCCTTGGTCTCTGGGCAGCTGCTCGGAGGCCTGCCATAAGAGTCTGGCGGTACACTCGGAGATGCTCCCTACCTTCTGCGCGCTCAAAGTCCCACTGGGGCCGGGTCAATGGAAATCCCTCATCAATTAGGTTCGGCTGCAGGGTGGGCCTCCCGTCCACACCCCGGACATGTTTCCGAGCTTCCGATAGAATCCGCTCCCGTTCCTCCGTGGTGAAGAGCACCTGTAACAGCTACTGACAGTCATCCCAGGTGGGATTATGAATGAAAAGGATAGAAACAAAAGGCTTTATCCATGCTGGTGGGTTTTCCACCAGATCTTGCCAGACTAGGATATAGGGCATCTGGTCCGGGTGGCCGGAAGGGCCGGGCGTGAGAACCTTCCCCCAACAGCCGGATGGTGGTCAGGCTGAAGGTTCCCTCTCTCGGCCACCTGACATTAAAAGTGAGCCACTCTGAGGAGCAGAGCATCACCAGCTTATTCCTCTTCACTAGCAAAGACAAGTCTCGCGCCCTAGATTTAAAGTCAGAGAAATTATCCATCATGAGGGAGAGCGGGGTAGAGCTTCCTTGACCCATGACCACAGAACAGATTACGGCAGAAAACAGACACAGGAGAGAGACAGAGACAATGCCGGCACACACGATAACACGACAAACGGAGGACAGACAAACGTCCGCCGAAAACACACTACTAGGTCTCTGAGACCTCTGAGGCTTCCTGCAGTTTAAAGTAACCTTACCGAAGGGCGTCCACCGCCCACCAGATTCCGGATCGGGAGAGACCTCCTCTCTCCCGCAGAGCCAGCTGCCTTCCAGCGCGAATGCTGGGCCTCGGCCTTATGCCGGCTATGGCGATCAATTCGCCCCTGACCTTGCAGATCCAGCTGCCTTCCAGCGCGAATGCTGGGCCTCGGCCTTACGCTGGCTACGGCGACCAATTCGCCCCTGAACAGACCTTGCAGATCCAGCTGCCTTCCAGCGCGAATGCTGGGCCTCGGCCTTACGCTGGCTACGGCGATCGCCCCTGAACAGACCTTGCACCGGTGCTATAATCAGCCCTCCTCCAGGCTGATGAACCCCTTCTGCCGGGAGAGCGTTATTCTCCCCAGTCAGAGGGATCCCGGACGAGCCCCCAAATGTTATGCCCTGAGTCCGGTTCCCCCATACTGGTAGAATAAGACACTAGCAGCAATGCAAAAGCAAGAATGGGGTTTATTTCTAGCTCGAGCTAGGGCTCATGCCTCCTCCAGCGCAGTGGAGTGGGACAAGAGCCCCGAGCCCAGCTTACAGCGGTTTTTATAGTCTCAGGTTACATAAGCACCTATTTCTGTTCAAAAGATCAAGCTGGCAGAAGCTCATTGGCCAATTCATGCGCGCGCGGAAGCTCATTGGCCAGTTTATACGCGCGCGGGGTTTTTCTGGGGGATTTCCCTTTGTACTCTGATTGGCCCGACTTTTGGCGCCGGCGGGACTTTTCTAGGGAGGAGTTTCTTAATTTTGGCGCCGGCGGGATCTTCTTAGGGAGGAGTTTCTGTGGACTTAGTCTCCACCCTCTCTCCAGGAAATCAAAACTTAGGCCTAAGCAAGGTCTCAGGCCTATCCTGGCTACTCAGATGTTAGGGCTCCTAACATCTGTTTCCCCATTCCTGCCTCTAGAGGTCGTAAATTGTCTTTTGGGTTAGCCCTGAGTGACACTGGCTTCTCCTGTACACATCATCATGGATGCCAATCCCATCACGTTGTCACTCCCTCGTCCTTTTCATTATAGGGGACTGGAATGCAAAAGTAGGAAGTCAAGAAACACCTGGAGTAACAGGCAAATTTGGCCTTGGAGCACGGAATGAAGCAGGGCAAGGCTAATAGAGTTTTGTCAAGAGAACGCACTGGTCATAGCAAACACCCTCTTCCAACAACACAAGAGAAGACTCTACACATGGACATCACCAGATGGTCAACACCGAAATCAGATTGATTATATTCTTTGCAGCCAAAGATGGAGAAGCTCTATACGGTTAGCAAAAACAAGACCAGGAGCTGACTGTGGCTCAGATCATGAACTCCTTATTGCCAAATTCAGACTTAAATTGAAGAAAGTAGGGAAAACCACTAGACCATTCAGATATGACCTAAAACAAATCCCTTATGATTATACAGTGAAAGTGAGAAATAGATTTAAGGGACTAGATCTGATAGAGTGCTGATGAACTATGTATGGATGTTCATGACATTGTACTGGGGACAGGGACCAAGACCAGCCCCATGGAAAAGAAATGCAAAAAAGCAAAATGCCTGTCTGAGGAGGTCTTACAAATAGCTGTGAAAAGAAGAGAAGCAAAAAGCAAAGGAGAAAAGGAAAGATATAAGCATCTGAATGCAGAGTTCCAAAGAATAACAAGGAGAGATAAGAAAGCCTTCCTCAGTGATCAATGCGAAGAAATAGAGGAAAACAACAGAATAAGAAGACAGGAGATCTCTTCAAGAAAATTAGAGATACCAAGGGGAACAGTTCATGCAAAGATGGGCTCGATAAAGGACAGAAATGGTGTGGACCTAACAGAAGCAGAAGATATTAAGAAGAGGTGGCAAGAATACACAGAAGAACTGTACAAAAAAGATCTTCACAAGCAAGATAGTCACGATAACGTGATCACTGACCTAGAGCCAGACATCTTGGAATGTGAAGTCAAGTGGGCCTTAGAAAGCATCACTACGAACAAAGCTAGTGGTGGTGATGGAATTCCAGTTGAGCTATTTCAAATCTTGAAAGATGATGCTGTGAAAGTGCTGCACTCAATATGCCAGCAAATTTGGAAAACTCAGCAGTGGCCACAGGACTGGAAAAGGTCAGTCTTCATTCCAATCCCAAAGAAAGGCAATGCCAAAGAAGGCTCAAACTACTTCACAATTGCACTCATCTCACACGCTAGTAAAGTCATGCTCAAAATTCTCCAAGCCACGCTTCAGCAATACATGAACAGTGAACTTCCAGATGTTCAAGCAGGTATTAGAAAAGGCAGAGGAACCAGCAATCAAATTTCCAACATCCGCTGGATCATGGAGAAAGCAAGAGAGTTCCAGAAAAACATCTATTTATGCTTTATTGACTATGCCAAAGCCGTTGACTGTGTGGATCACAACAAACTGTGGAAAATTCTGAAAGACATGGGAATACAAAACGTCCTGACCTGCCTCTTGAGAAACCTGTATGCAGGTCAGGAAGCAACAGTCAGAACTGGACATGGAACAACAGACTGGTTCCAAATAGGAAAAGGAGTACGTCAAGGTTGTATATTGTCACCCTGCTTATTTAACTTCTATGCAGAGTACATAATGAAGAACTCTGGGCTGGAAGAAGCACAAGCTGGAATCAAGATTGCTGGGAGAAATATCAATAACCTCAGATATGCAGATGACACCACCCTATGGGAGAAATTGAAGAGGAACTGAAAAGCCTCTTGATGAAAGTGAGAGAGGAGAGTGAAAAAGTTGTCTTAAAGCTCAACATTCAGAAAACAAAGATCATGGCATCTGATCCCATCACTGAACTGAACTGAACTGAAAATCACTGCGGGTATTGATTGCAGCCATGAAATTAAAAGACGCTTACTCCTTGGAAGAAAAGTTATGACCAACCTAGATAGTGTATTACAAACCAGAGACATTCCTTTGCCAACAAAGGTCCGTCTAGTCAAGGCTATGGTTTTTCCAGTGGTCATGTATGGATGTGAGAGTTGCACTGTGAAAAAAGCTGATCGCCGAAGAATTGACGCTTTTGAACTGTGGTGCTGGAGAAGACTCTTGAGAGTCCCTTGGACTGCAAGGAGATCCACCAGTCCATTCTGAAGGAGATCAGTCCTGGGTGTTCATTGGAAGGACTGATGCTAAAGCTGAAACTCCAATACTTTGGCCACCTCATGTGAAGAGTTGACTCACTGGAAAGACTCTGGATGCTGGGAGGGATTGGGGGCAGGAGGAGACGGGGACAACAGAGGATGAGATGGCTGGATGGCGTCACCGACTCAATGGACATGAGTTTAAGTGAACTCCGGGAGTTGGTGATGGACAGGGAGGCCTGGCATGCTGTGATTCATGGGGTCGTGGGGAGTCGGACACGACTGAGCGACTAACTGAACTGAACTGAAAAGTCAGAGATACAGCAAAAAGAGTGCAGGTGATCATAGGTTTGCCACAAAGATATCAGTAAGAGAAAATTTTATGGAGTTACAACTAGATTTATTGAAAGCTTGGTTTGTTGAGAGTATGAATGCATCCTACTTTATCCAGTTCTTTATTTCTGAGTCAATTCTGGAGAGGCACCTGAAACATTTTACCCAGATGCCTTTTATTTTCACTGTGTTGCTGATAATTTTGAGGAACAACCGTCAAACTAGGCTCCTCTTCCTTAATAGTGGGCATATTTACTTTTTATCTCTGCTTTCCTCTGATAGTTTAGGCTATCATTAACTATCTCAACCTTGTTGTTGGTGTTCAGTCACTCAGTCATGTCTGACTCTCTGCGACCCCATGGACTGCAGCATGCCAGGCTTTCCTGTCCTTCACCATCTCCTGGAGCTTGTTCAAACTCATGTCCATTGAGTCAATGATGCCATCCAACCGTCTCATCCTTGTCATCTCCTTCTTCTGCCCTCAGTCTTTCCTAGTATCAGGGTCTTTTCCATTGAGTGGGCTCTTCACATTAGGTGGCCAAAGTATTGGAGCTTCAATATTAGTCCCTCCAAGGAATATTCAGGATTGATTTCCTTTAGGATCGACTGGTTTGATCTCCTCGCAGTCCAAGGGACTCTCAACAGTCTTCTCCAACATCACAATTCAAAAGCATTAATTCTTTGGCTCTCAGCCTTCTTTATGGTCCAACTCTTACATCCATACATGACTACTGGATTCTCAACCTTAGACTCTAGCTATTATCTCCTGACTAGTCTTCCTACCAGTCTCACCAACTTTCCATCTCTGGGACATCATGCCATCACAACCTCGTTTGGAGTGGAATCTGTTCATACACATACTGTTTCAACCTTTCACATGTTCTCTTGGCTTTTGGCTTCTAACTCACCAGCAGGGCTTATGAGGGTCTCATGCAGTCATTTCTGCTACTCTTTAGCCTTCTCTTTCACTGCTCAACCAGAAAAATTTTCCTGTTTCTGCTGCACTTCGTTACTTATTATTTACCCAGTGAGCTCTGCTTTTACCTATACTATTCTTTCTCTCCTGTTTACCTCTTTTTGGTAATGCCCACACTTCCTTCAGGAGCTAGTCTCAGCATCTTCTCAGAGGAGTTTTTCTGGGCTGCTTCTTAAAGGGGCCAGTTAGCACATTAAGTGAGAGTTACCTTGGTGAATTACCATACACCAGGAACCAGCACTTGTTTCGGCACGTCCTGAAACTGGTATTATGCCCATGTCTTCAGCAATGGACAGTATCCTCAGAACTGGTGCTGACTAATCAAACTCATGGAGACAAAGCTGTGAGCTCTAGTGGTAATTCGTTAGTTTTATTTGTCAGCTATAACTATGCCGAGTGTGATGCTACACGTGTGTGTCCCTGAGTGAGACAGACCGGGGTTCATGGTTGCTGTGTGTGACACTGGGCAGGGCACCAGACCCCTCTAATGTTAGTGTATTTGCTGTAGGATTGTGGGAATTATACTTTTTATTTCTGAGGAGTGTGAAGAATTAATGCCCTTTTTTAAATTCTAGTCATTCATGCAGAAGTTAATGAGATTTTCCAAGTTCAAAGACTCTGTCAAGGGTAGACCTAGGTTTGGAACTCCATTAGTACGACTCAAATCCATGTGCATCACCACCTGTCCTAAATAGTTTTCTTAACTACTTCTTTAACTTCGTGCAAAGTAATGATTTTTTTTTTAAATCATAAATTTTGGTTCACTAACCAGATACATGTCTTATAGCATGTGTGTATTATACATATTATGTATGTAAAGATAATGTATGGAGAGAGTAACACGGAAACATGCATTACCGTATGTACAGTAGATAGCTAATGGGACTTTGCTGTATGACTCAGGGAACTTAAACCAGGGCTCTGTAACAGCCTAGAGGGGTGGGATGGGGAGAGGGGTGGGAGGGAGGTTCAAGAGGGAGGGGACATGGGTAAACCTGTGGCTGATTCATGTTGAGGTTTGGCAGAAACCAACACAATAGTGTAAAGCAACTATTCTTATTTTAAAATAAATGAATTTTAAAAATTAAAAAAGATAATTGGTTACAAACAATAGTATTTACTCTAACTTGTTTAATCAGGAATAATTTTTATTAAAGCATTAACGTAGCTCCCAGTGTTTCTAGAAGGCCAGGAGAATCAGCCTGGGTGATAATAATGCAGGGTTATTGGTATTAAGAAGCACACAGACAAAAGACATACCCCAGACCACCAAGAAATACTATTTGGCAGAAGCACCATTGTGCCATTACAACTGCCCCAGAAGTATCTTCACCACCCTCAATCTTGTCAGGAAATCTGAACTCCCACTGTGAGCTGAAAAAAGAAAACAACATTGTTCATTCCCACAGTGACATTTTGTGAAGGTTTGTCTGAAAAAACTTAGGTCACATGCTTGCATCAGGATTGCAGGAGATTACAAGAAATTATTTTTGGTTCTCTGACCTCTAGGAGACTGAAATAGGGGTTAAGTCAAAATGCACTGTCTTCCACAGTAAAAAAAAAAAAAAAGTTCATTAGTTTAGCACCTAAAATCTTTATGGACAGAGAGTATATGTATTGCATTTTCAAAGAAAAATGTTTCCATGGTGTTGGGTATGCAAAGCTCTGAATGAGTGGTGATGTTACTGTCACTGTTGCTCTTCTGTTGGCGTTCCAGGATCTTCTCTGAGAGGTGCCAGTGCACCGTCCAGGTTCTCCTTAATATATTCACACCCATAAGAGATAGTATGTGAGATGGGAGGATGTCTTCACGAAGCACATAGACTTTGGAGCCCAAGACATGGGTTCCAGTCCCGAGTCTCTCATTGCCTGGCTCCTTGAACTTGAAATGTTACCTTCTCAGTTTACTCATCTGTGTCATGGAGGTGATGATACATTGCTACTGCTGCTGCTAAGTCACTTCAGTCATGTCCGACTCTGTGTGACCCCATAGGTGGAAGCCCACCAGGCTCCCCTGTCCCTGGGATTCTCCAGGCAAGAACACTGGAGTGGGTTGCCATTTCCTTCTCCAGATGATACATTAGGTAGCAGCAAAGACAAATAAGTTGGTATTTTCAAAGTATTTAAAACAGTGCTTAAAAATAAGAGGTATTAAGCGTTTTTAGATAAATCACATGCTGCTAATAATGTCTATTTTCAGATCATTAGAGCAATTTGAATCCTCTTCCTGTGATCTTATATGCAGATGATGCATGGTGACCGTTGCTCAGTCACGGTAATTTTTCTCTGGTCACTCATGAGAAGGAGGCAACTTTTGCTATAGTTTATATGCATTGGCTCTCCAATAGACAATTTTAAAAATAGGAAATCAAAATTACTTTACTGGAATATTCCCATCAGTTGTGTCCCAGAGCTTTAGTCTGAGGAGTACATCATTCTCTCTGCTGAAGACCCAGGATAAGCGTATGGATTATCTTTAACTGGTTTGATCACGGTGACCATCATTCATTTTCAAAATATGTTTACTTTTGAGTAACTTGTCATCTGTATAGTCTCTTGATGCATTCACTCTCTCCCTATAAATCTTCATTGCAGGCTTTATCCTGATTGTTCAACTAGCATAGACTTCATTGATGGCTCCTCATTACTGCTGTTATAACTTACTGTTACAATAACCTGTTTTGGGAACCTGATTCAATGTGGATTCAAAAGAGCCTTACTATTTCCAGTCCCACAAAGCTGATAACACTCAATTCTAAAGCTTCTGCCCACCCTTACTTTTCCATCGCCACTGTCTCTCCTGTAGAAAATAGACATGTGTCAGCTGAACAGCATGTATAAGACTCTTCACTCCTCATATTTGTCTTTGAGACCCCTGAGCTCAGGCCTATTCAGCATTGTGTTCCTATTTTCTGGCACACTCCCTGACCTTCGGTAGATGTTCAGTAACTTTTTATAACTAGGATCTTGATAACTAGTATCAGGATCTTTATAACTAGTACATACAGATAAAGCTATTTCAGGATAAAAGGAAAACATTATTGAGTATTCATTTCAGTGATGGAAAATAAGCTGCAATTAATACTTGCCTCAGTAAACAGTCACTAAATCAGACAAATTAGTTCTTTCCTTTGTACAGTATAATGTAGGATTTCATTTGAATACATTCTGGTGGTAGGAGGGAATTGTTTTTCTTTCAAGTTTCTCAGGATGGCATTTTAAGGATAATACCATCAACTTTCAGAATTTTGCCTGGATTTTATTAGGATTTCTACTTACTGTTCGTATATTGTTCTTTGAGGGAAAATTATGTATTTAAAAAAGTTTCTTAAGTGATTTTTCCTCAGTGATTTCCTGTTTTCTGTGGGGATCTAAGGAAGGAATTTTTATTGAGCTTTCACTGACATAGAACATTATGTTGGTTTCAGGTGTACATCATAATGATTTGATATTTGTTTACATATGGAGAAATGACAGTCATGGTAAGTCTAGTTGACATGGGTCACCTCATAGTGATAGTTCTTTTTCTTGTGATAAATAAAAACTTTCACTCTCTTATCAACTTCCAAGTATCCAATGAAACATTACTAACTTTAGTCACCATGCTGTACATTGCATCCCATGACTTATTTATTTTTTAATGTGAAGTTTGTATCTTTTACCCCCTTCATCTGTTTCACCCACCACACCTCCTGCCTCTGGAAGCCACTGATCTGTTCTTGCTTCTGTGAATTTGGTGTTTGTTTTTAGCTTTTTTTTTTAGATTTTATGTAAGTGAGATCATATCCTGTTTGTCTTTCTCTGACCTACTTCACTGAGTGTACCGCCCTGAAAGTCCATTAGTGTTGTCACAAATGGCAAGGTTTCTTTCTTTTTTACGGCTGAATAATATTCCACTGTACATTTTTTCTATCCCTTCATCCATTGATGGACACTTAAGTGGTGCTTATGTCTAACCTATTGTACATAATGCCGCAGTGAGCATGGGGCTGCACGTATCTTTTCACAGTAGTGTTGCTATTTCCTCCTGATAAATATCCAGAAGTGGAGTTGCTGTATCATATAGAAGTTATGTTTTTAACTTTTGGGGGAACATCTACACTATTTTCCATAGAGGTTGCATCAACTTGGTTTTCCACCAACAGTACACAGGATTCCCTTTTCTCCACATCCTCACCAGTACTTGCTATTTGTTGTCTTTTTGATATTAGCCATTCTAGCAGGTGTGAGGTGATAGGTTATTGTGGTTTTGATTTGCATTTCCCTGATGGTTAGTGATTCATGATTGCAGCCATGAAATTAAAAGACGCTTGCTCCTTGGAAGGAAAGTTATGACCAACCTTGATAGTATATTAAAAAGCAGAGACATTACTTTGCCAACCAAGGTCTGTCTAGTCAAGGCAATGGTTTTTCCTGTGGTCATGTGTGGATGTGAGAGTTGGACTGTGAAGAAAGCTGATCGCCGAAGAATCGATGCTTTTGAACTGTGGTGTTGGAGAAGACTCTTGAGAGTCCCTTATACTTCAAGGAGATCCAACCAGTCCATTCTAAAGGAGATCAATCCTGGATGTTCATTGGAAGGACTGATGCTAAAGCTGAAACTGCAATACTTTGGCCACCTCACGCGACGAGTTGACTCACTGGAAAAGACTCTGATGCTGGGAAAGGTTGGGGGCGGGAGGAGAAGGGGACGACAGAGAATGAGATGGCTGGATGGCATCACCGACTCTGTGGACATGAGTTTGAGTGTACTCCGGGAGTTGGTGATGGACAGGGAGGCCTGGCGTGCTGTGATTCATGGGGTCGCGGAGAGTCGGACACGACTGAGCGACTGAACTGAACTGATGGTTAGTGATGTTGAGCATCTTTTCATGTACCTGTTGGCTGCCTTTATGTCTTCCTTGAACTTTAAACTGATTAGCAAAGCTAGGTAAAACTGATGTGCTCTGGGCTTCTGAGTGACGGGACCTGTCTTGAGACCAGGCATCTCTTTCTGTATTATCTAAAATTTCACCAACAGAGTTAATCGCTCATGAATTTTAAAGGTTGTGGTATATGAGAGAGAGAGAAGGAAAGGGAGGATCTTTAAGGTAATCTATTAAAAATGAAAACTTCCACAAGGAGACAAACGAGTTATAGTTAAAACAGCAACAAAAATCTCTACAATTTATACAGTTAAAATAGAGAGGAAATCATCAAGAAGAACATTTGAAAGTATACATAGATCAGGGGCCGGAAGTGGACTTTGCTTGTTTTAAATCTGTTGAGAACCAGCCTTTGTGAGTTTTTAAAGGAGGTATTGGGGGCAGTGACACTGGCTCATGTCCTCAGCCCCCCTCCATGCAGCTCTAGCCCTGTGCTCTAGTCCAGCAACTTCCTTTGAAGTATTCTCTAAGTGGGAGACTGGTTCTATGTAAGATGAAATTGACTCAGAAGTTTTTCCAACTGCCCAAAGAAATTAATACCTTCAGAAGGAGCTTGAGGACACTGTCAGAATTAAAAAGAACTTGGTGAGACTTTAACAATGAAAAGTCACTTTTAAAACGTCAGAAGAGCCAGAGTCTATGAAAATTTAAAGTGATCCATCAAAATTCACTTTAATTTTGAAAATGAATTGAAGTTCTTCAACGGTGTTCCTTGTAAAAGTCACTGGTTTGCGTCCCACTGAACCCCAAGATACAACAAGGCCAATTTATTTCTTCTCTGCCTTCCTTCCTGTCTCTATTATATCTAAACCCTTAGCACAGTATCTAGTACATAGTTAACTGGTATGAAATAGACATTAAATAAGTACTGTAACAATGCTCAGTTTAATTGCCAAACACAGATTGGAGATCGGAAAAAGTAGTATATATTACGTAGTCATGTACTTCACAGATTTAAAAATTCTAAATGGCTGTGATTACTCATTTCTTAAAGATGTCTTTGAGGGACTTGCCTGAAGGCATGAGCTCAGAGGGTTGGATTTTGGAAGGCCAAGGATAATATGAGACACAGGAGCAAGCCATCCATGAGGAATTTTGTACATTTGCATTTCCACATATAACTTTAGATGGAGTCCTAAACGTTAAGCTAGGCTGACAATTTGCAAAAAAAAAAAAAAAAATCTCCAAATTTCTCTTTGATCTGCAGGCTCACAAATTTCATTTATTATTGAAATTTTACTGTAAAATGTGCTGTTGGGTAAAAATCAAGGGTAATTTCACTTATTTACTTGGCAATATGAATTTGGGAGTAAAAATAAGGTCACATTATATATAAAGTTGCTTAGTCATGACCATCTCTTTGCGACTCCATGGATCCCATAGAGAGTCCATGGAATTCCCCAGGTCAGAATACTGGAGTTGGTAGCCTTTCCCTTCTCCAGCGGATCTTCCCAACCCAGGGATCGAACCCAGGTCTCCTACATTGCAGGTGGATTCTTTACCAGCTGAACCACAAGGGAAGGCCATGGTCACATTAACAGGCACAAATCGGTATTTCTCTTTATGGTAGGTTGTGTGAATGGCACCAAATCCTTTCTCTCTTTCACTCACACACATAGAACGTGATGTTAGCAGTCCTGTTATCAACAGGTGGAGTCCTTGTCCTTAACCCCTTCAGTCTGGGTTTGCCGTGTAGCCAGTGGGGCATTAGCACATATGCCTCAAGAGTCTTGGAAACTACTTGCCTATGGGGCTTGTGCTTTGCAGCGCTGGGTTCCCCATGTGAGGAAGCCTGGACCACTCCAGTGGGTGAGGACAGGACACACAGCACGGCTGGCAGCAGAAGTAGAGCCACTTAGCTCCCCACAGGTGCAGGACTGAGCCCGTGTGAGACAAGCATCCTGCCACGCTCGGCCTACCTCGTGAACTTGGTAGATAGTTGTTTTCAGTGACTCGGGTGGGAATGACAGATAACTACTATACTCCGGGCCTGCTGTGCGAGCATTCCACCCTTTCTTAAACCTCCTCACTGGCTCCAGGGGTCCCTGGTGGACACTGCTAATGATGCTCTCGAGCACCGTGACTCATCTATGCGCCTCTTGGCTCCTTTGGTGCTCGTGTGTCTGGTGTGGTGGTCAGTGCCCAGAGGGGCGGCTCTTCTGTTGGTGGCACTGGCATCTCCCAGAGAGGTCCACACTGTAGTGTGAGTCAACTCATTTTGGGACCTCTGCTGTTTCATACGGAGAAGGCAGTGGCACCCCACTCCACTACTCTTGCCTGGACAATCCCATGGACAGGGGAGCCTAGGGGGCTGCATTCCATCAGGTCGCGAAGAGGCAGACACGACTGAGCAACTTCACTTTCACTTTTCACTTTCACTTTTCACTTTCATGCATTGGAGAAGGAAATGGCAACCCACTCCAGTGTTCTTGCTTGGAGAATCCCAGGGACAGGGGAGCCTGGTGGGCTGCCGTCTATGGGGTCGCACAGAGTCGGACACGAATGAAGCGACTTAGCAGCAGCAGCAGCAGCAGCAGCAACTGTTTCATAATTCAGTCAAAGGTGGAGGGATAATTAGATCAAAATCAGGGGAGATAGCATTTGAGAGCTGGCGGCACCTTAGAGATTATTCCATCTTCTCATTTTATAAAAGAGGATCCTTGCACAGAGCTTTGTCACTGGCCCAAGGTCCCATGATATATGAGTGCAAGATCTGGGCCGGGAACAGAAGTCTTCTCATTCCAGATCTGGGGATTATTTCCATTCCATTCTCAACAGGTTTGCTTTTCTCACATCATTTAAGATCTTCCTAAAGTGGAAGGTAGGTCTGGGGAAAACTTAACCAAGATGATAAATAAAATATCTGGTGTACGCTGAATTATCCCTAGGAAATAATTTGATTGTAGAGTGAGACAGGTGCCCATTTTCACTTTAAAATCTGTGTCATCCTGTTTAAGTGACTGTTGCATTTGAGAAGTGCTTTGGAGATGGAGCTACAACTTAGGCATTCCTGGTGATGTTTGGAGGCCTGGACGTCTTCCCTAGTCAGCCAGGGTGGCAGGCAGTTGGAGAGGGGGGCTCTGTGGGAACTTAACCTCTATGTGCGGGGTCTGCCTTAGTTCAGACACTGATGGCATCATGGAGCACACTTGGTCCACATGGGGGACCCCAGAACCATCCCCCACAACAGCATTACTCAGACCTCACCTGACAACAGGGAGAGGTCTGGGGTGCCGACAGCCACGGTTGCCAGACTGGATCCTGTGTTGTGGGGTTCCTGCTGTACAGTAGCAGTAACACGGCATGTAGGATGCAAGACACTGTACGTGCGAGGGTGTTCATATCCCAGGATCAGCCCCGCCCTGGACCCTGAGGCCCCGCAGCTCTTCTCTGTTCAGGTGACAGGTGGCCCCTTTGGAGCATCCCTTTCCTGTTGACCTTTACTAAGACCACAGATTGGCTGTTGTGTGCAAAGCTCAGGATGGAAAAGCAGAGGGCTGTAGCGGTGGAGGAAAAGCAGGGGTCAGTAACCGTGGAGGAGAAGTGGGGGGCTGTAACCGTGGCGGGGGGACACAAGTCTGTGTTCCGGAAGGCCTCAGGCCTGCCCGGCATTGGGGCAGGCGGGCCGTCATGTCGAGGCATCATCCATAAAGCGCGGCCAGACATAAAGCAGGGGATGTGAAATGGGGAAACTCGACTCTCCTCGAGCCTGCGGGAGGCTTCCCTGTGACCGAGGATCAGAGGGGGGCTGGCGGGGGCCTGCTGCCCTCCCCACTACCCACTCTGTGCCATCAGACATGGAGGTCAGGAGAGACATCACTTGCTGAGGCAGATGTATTTGTCTTCGATGTATTTTTACAAGATTCCCAAACCTTTCTTTCTGGGCATATTCTTTTATCTCTGATGTTGGTTTAATAATGCTGCTTCCAGTAAGGAAAAGAAATATGAGGAAAATGATCTGTACATTTACAGTGTAGATCTGGAGACCATTCATTGTGTGGCTGTAGCACAAGGAAAATGAGGGCAGTCTAGTCATAACATCTCAATTTCAAGCTTCTGGTGGGTATTAAAAAGTGATTAAAAGGGATTTTAAAAAATAATGGAAAATACCTTAAGGGTCTCGCTTTAAATTGGAAATCCAAATTGAGAATCACATTGATCATTTAAGGTAAATTAGAATATGGAACACATGGGCCCCACAAAGCAGTGAATTGAGAATGGGGGCTGACTCACCTCTGTCCTGG
This sequence comes from Moschus berezovskii, assembly GCF_049115385.1. Lineage (NCBI taxonomy): Eukaryota > Metazoa > Chordata > Mammalia > Artiodactyla > Moschidae > Moschus > Moschus berezovskii. The sequence goes on along the minus strand of NC_142468.1, from coordinate 108,505,630 downwards.
TGACATGTGAGCTAGGAGAGCTTTTCTTTCTTGGCTTGATATTCCTTTGCATACATGAATTAACATGTATTTGGTCTTTATTCAGTTCCTAATTGGGGTTATGATTGAGGTAGTCACTAAGAAGTCAGGAGACAGGATCTTAGGGGGTGGGCATATTTGAGGCTGGGAATAGTAAGAAAGCAGGAGTGTCTAGGAAGAAAGGACAATCCGGGCTCCTTTCCCCATGCCCCTCACCCTGATAAGGACACATGATGAGCCAGGCATCAGACGATCCTGCAGCTTTCTCTGACAAGCAAATGGAAAGAGATCAGTTCCCATGGGGATGAAATTTTATGAAAGAAAAGGTAGTTGAGCCTCACAGGATGCTCAAAGATGAAGATGAATATATCTTTTCTAGAAGAGTGTTTGGAGGCCTAGAGGGATCTTCAGAAAGTGGCTTGCTTTCGGTTGTAGCTGAGGCATGGACAAGAAAATGTGGAGTCTAGCTCTATTTCCAGGGGTTTGGGACTTCAAATCAGAAATTGGGACTTGATGCCTCATTCTCTATTACCACTACTGGCAGGGAAACTGCTCATATCACATACAAAGGAGGTATTTGTCAGAATTATTAGCAAGAAAGGATATGATATTTTTTGGCATATGTCTATCAGTCTTATGGTCTGGCATCAGAAATTTACATGAAAGTTCCCTCTGCATTGTGAGGTTTGGATTAGGACTTGATTTTTATAGCCTGAGTATAATCACACTTCTGTAACTACCACTGGCTTCAAATATAACCAAACACCTAACTGCCTGTGTAAAAACCTTTGCAGAGGCACCCACTCACTAAGTTTCTGGGTGAGGTCAAGGACTCTCTCTGGTAAGTTGTTTATTTCTACTTTATGATTAAGAGAAAAAGTGTATTTAAGAATTTTTTGCATTTCCACCTAGCAGAATTTTAAATGTATTCTCATAAAACCTTCAAATCCAAAATTAGTCATTCAGAAATGTAATGGAGATGGAGTAAATATAATCCAGCACCATTAATCATGATAAAATAAATATCAATTATAATCAGAACTAAGTTAAGCTTTTTCTAAATTAAGCAGCATGACAGAGTAGAAATAGCAGGGGCAGGACTAGTTACACAGTACTATTCTTATTTTGCTACCAAAGGAATCCAAGCCACATAAAGAGCTGAGAGATTTTGTTTTCTGTTTTCAGGAAGATTTATGTAATATCTTATATATATATATTGATAGAATATACTAGTGAAGCCTTTTGGGCCTGTGGGTATCTTTGTGAAAAGACTTTTATTTACACAATCAATTTCTTTAGACAGGGGACTATTTATGTCATTTCTTTTGAGTTGTCCATGGAATTTGTTCACTTTACATATTTTAATAAATTTATCAGTATAAAATTATTTATAATATAATACCTTATTGATTTTCTGTATGATTCTGTAGGAGCCCAAGTGCTGTTTTGTCTTTTATTTTTGATTATCTAGAGGATTTTTGTTTTAAGAATAACATTTTATTTGATTTTTTTCTTTTTCTTGATATGTTGCTCGTTTCTTAATTATATCTCCTTTCTACTTACTTTGTGTTCAGTTAGCCATTTGACTTTTTGAGAGAGAAGCCAACATAATTAATTTTAGACCCTTTTTTTTTCTTTATTGAATAAGGGTTTGGAGCTGTAAGTTTCTCTGTAAGCAATGCCTTAGTTGAATCTCATAAGTTTTGAGATTTATGTTTTTATTTTCATTTAGTCCACGTATTTTCTAATTTTCTTTATTTCCTTGTTGATCTATTTTTAAAAGTGGGTTTTAAAAATTCATAGACTATTTTTAGACTAATTTTAGGTTTATAGAAAATTGAGCAGAAAGTACAGATCATTCCCATATATGTCCCCCCATCCCCCACACCTTGCTCACAGTTTCCCTGGTTATTAACATGAGTGTGGGACTTGTGTTATAATCCCTGAACCAATAGTGATAGAATATTATTAAAGTACATAGTTTACATTAGGGTTCCCTTTTTGATTTCTACAGTTCTGTGGGTTTTGACAAATGAGTAATGTCCTGTATCCATCATAACAATATCATACAGAATAGTTTCACAGTCCTAAAAATCCCTTGTGGTCCACCGATTCATCCCTTTCTCTCAATCCCTGGCAACCATTTACACTTTTGTTTCTATAGTTTTGCTTTTCCCAGAATGCTGCAATCATAGAGTCTGTAGCGATTTTCAGACCGACTTCTTTCTCTTAGTAATATGCATTTAGGATTCCTCTGTCTTTTAATGGTTTGATAACTTGTGTAGTTTATTGCTGATTGATGCTCTTTCGTGTGGATCTGCCAAGCTGACTGTCCTCTCACTTTTTGAAGGATATTGTGGTTGCTTCCTGTTTTTGGCAATTATGATTAAAGCTGCTACACACATTTCATATGCAGGTTTTTGTGTGGATAAGATTTCAGATCAGTTGGGTAAACAGGTTCATGAGTGCTGAATCATGTAATAAGACTATGCTTCGTTTTGGGGAAAACACATACACATTAAAACTGTCTTCCAGAGTGGTTCTCATTTTGCATTCTCACCAGCAATGAATGAGAATTATTTTTGCTCAACATCCTTGTTTTGTCAATTTTTCATTTTGGCCATTCTGAGAGGTATGTAGTGGTATCTCATTGTTGCTTTGATTTGCAATTCCAGAGAAGGCAATGGCATCCCACTCCAGTACTCTTGCCTGGAAAATCCCATGGATGGAGGAGCCTGGTAGGCTGCAGTCCATGGGGTCACAAAGAATTGGACGCGACTGAGAGGCTTCACTTTCACTTTTCACTTTCATGCATTGGAGAGGGAAATGGCAACCCACTCCAGTGTTCTTCCTGGAGAGTCCCAGGGACGGGGGAGCCTGGTGGGCTGCTGTCTATGGGGTCGCACAGAGTCAGACACGATCAAAGCGACTTAGCAGCAGCAGCAGCAGTGACATGTGATGGAGAAAGAAATGGCAACCCACTCCAGTGTTCTTGCATGGAGAATCCCAGGGACAGAGGAGCCTGGAGGGCTGTCGTCTATGGGGTCGCACAGAGTTGGACACAACTGAGGTGACTTAGCAGCAGCAGCAGTGACGTGATGTAAAGCTTCATTGTTTATTTTCCATCTTTATATCTTCTTTGCCTTTTCATATGGTTCATGGGGTTCTCAAGGCAAGTATACTGAAGTGGTTTGCCATTCCCTTCTCCAGTGGACCACATTCTGTCAGACCTCTCCACCATGACCCGCCTGTCTTGGGTGGCCCCACACGGCATGGCTTAGTTTCATTTAGTTAGACAAGGCTGTGGTCTGTGTGATCAGATCAACTAGTTTTCTGTGATTATGATTTCAGTGTGTCTGCCCTCTTGCAATACCTACCATCTTACTTGGGTTTCTCTTACCTTGGTCGTGGGGTATCTCTTCACGGCTGCTCCAGCAAAGCGCAGCCCCGCCCCTTATCTTGGATGAGGGGTATCTCCTCACCTCTGCCCCTCCTGCACTGTGCAGCCGTCACCACTTAGATGTGGGATTGCTCTTCTTGGCCGCCGCCCCTGACCTCGGGTGTGGGGTAGCTCCTCTCAGCTGCCACCCTTGATCTTGGGCGAGGGGTAGCTCCTCTTGGCCGCTGCCCCTGACCTGGGGCGAGGGGTAACTCCTCTTGGCCACGCTTCTGCGTGATCCGGCACGGAGACGGCGTCACTTCTGGGCGTTCTCCCCAGGTCGGTAGGTGCCCAATATGCTACAGTGGAGAAATAAATCCAAAAAAAAATGAAGGGATGGAGCGAAAGCAAAAACAATACCCAGTTGTGGATGTGACTGGTGCTAGAAGCAAGGTCCGGTGCTGTAAAGAGCAATATTGCATAGGAACCTGGAATGTTAGGTCCAAAAATCAAGGCAAATTGAAAGTGGTCAAACAGGAGATGGCAAGAGTGAACGTAGACATTCTAGGAATCAGTGAACTAAAATGGACTGGAATGGGTGAATTTAACTCAGATGTCCATTATATCTACTACTGTGGGCAGGAATCTCTTAGAAGAAATGGTGTAGCCACAATGGTCAACAAAACAGTCCGAAATGCATTACTTGGATGCAATCTCAAAAATGAAAGAATGATTTCTGCTCATTTCCAAGGCAAACCATTCAATATCACGGGAATCCAAGTCTATGCCCCGATCAATAACGCTGAAGAAGCTGAAGTTGAATGGTTCTATGAAGACCTACAAGACCTTTTAGAATTAACACCCAAAAAAGATATCCTTTTCATTATAGGGGACTGGAATGCAAAAGTAGGAAGTCAAGAAACACCTGGAGTAACAGGCAAATTTGGCCTTGGAGCACGGAATGAAGAAGGGCAAAGGCTAAGAGAACGCACTGGTCATAGCAAACACCCTCTTCCAACAACACAAAAGAAGACTCTACACATGGACATCACCAGAGGGTCAACAGCAAAAACAGATTGATTATATTCTTTGTAGCCAAAGATGGAGAAGCTCTATACAGTTAGCACAAACAAGACCAGCAGCTGACTGTGGTTCAGACCATGAACTCCTTATTGCCAAATTCAGACTTAAATTGAAGAAAGTAGGGAAAACCACTAGACAATTCAGATACGACGTATTTCAAATCCGTTATGATTACACAGTGGAAGTGAGAAATAGATTTAAATGACTAGATCTGATAGATAGACTGCTAATGAACTATGGACAGAAGTTCGTGACATTGTACGGGAGACAGGAATCAAGACCATCCCCATGGAAAAGAAATGCAAAAAAGCAAAATGGCTGTCTGGGGAGGCCTAACAAATAGCTGTGAAAAGAAGAGAAGCGAAAAGCAAAGGAGAAAAGGAAAGATATTAGCATGTGAATGCAGAGTTCCAAAGAATAGCAAGGAGAGATAAGAAAGCCTTCCTCAATGATCAGTGCAAAGAAACAGAGGAAAACAACAGAATAGGAAAGACAGGAGATCTCTTCAAGAAAATTAGAGATACCAAGGGAACATTTCATGCAAAGATGGGCTCGATAAAGGACAGAAATGGTATGGGCCTAACAGAAGCAGAAGATATTAAGAAGAGGTGGCAAGAATACACAGAAGAACTGTACAAAAAAGATCTTCATGACCAAGATAATCACGATGGTGTGATCACTCACCTAGAGCCAGATATCCTAGAATGTGAAGTCAAGTGGGCCTTAGAAAGCATCACTACGAACAAAGCTAGTGGTGGTGATGGAATTCCAATTGAGCTATTTCAAATCCTGAAAAATGATGCTGTGAAAGTGCTGCACTCAATATGCCAGCAAATTTGGAAAACTCAGCAGTGGCCACAGGACTGGAAAAGGTCAGTCTTCATTCCTCTCAAAGAAAGGCAATGCCAAAGAAGGCTCAACCTACCACACAATTGCACTCATGTCACATGCTAGTAAAGTCATGCTCAAAATTCTCCAAGACAGGCTTCAGGAATATGTGAGCCGTTAACTCCCATATGTTCAAGCAGGTTTTAGAAAAGGCAGAGAAACCAGAGATCAAATTGCCAACATCCACTGGATAATGGAAAATGGAAGAGAGTTCCAGAAAAACATTTATTTCTGCTTCATTGACTATGCCAAAGCCTTTGACTGTGTGGATCACAAAAAACTGTGGAAAATTCTGACACAGATAGGAATACCTGACCACCTGACCTGCCTCTTGAGAAACCTGTGTACAGGTCAGGAAGCAACAGTTGGAACTGGACATGGAACAAGACTCATTCCAAATAGGAAAAGAAGTACGTCAAGGTTGTATACTGCTACCCTGCTTATTTAACTTCTATGTTGAGAACATCATGAGGAATTCTGGGCTAGACGAAGCACAAGCTGGAATCATGATTGCTGGGAGAAATATCAATAACCTCAGATATGCAGATGATACCACGCTTATGGGAGAAATCGAAGAGGAACTAAAAAGCCTCTTGATGAAAGTGAAAGAGGAGAGTGAAAAAATTGGCTAAAAAGTTCAACATTCAGAAAACTAAGATCATGGCATCTGATCCCATCACTTCATGGGAAATAGATGGGGAAACAGTGGAAACAGTGTCAGACTATATATTTGTGGGCTCCAAAATCACTGCGGATGCTGATTGCAGCCATGAAATTAAAAGACGCTTACTCCTTGGAAGGAAAGTTATGACCAACCTAGATAGTATATTACAAAGCAGAGACATTCCTTTGCCAACAAAGGTCCGTCTAGTCAAGGCTATGTTTTTTCCAGTGGTCATGTATGGATGTGAGAATTGGACTGTGAAGAAAGCTGACTACCGAAGAATTTATGCTTTTGAACTGTGGTGTTGGATAAGACTCTTGAGAGTCCCTTGGACTGCAAGGAGATCCAACCAGTCCATCCTAAAGGAGATCAGTCCTGGGTGTTCATTGGAAGGACTGATGCTAAAGCTGAAACTCCAATACTTTTGCCACCTCATGTGAAGAGTTGACTCACTGGAAAGACTCTGATCCTGGGAGGGATTGGGGGCAGGAGGAGATGGGGACGACAGAGAATGAGATGGCTGGATGCATCACTGACTCGATGGATGTGAGTTTGAGTGAACTCCGGGAGTTGGTGATGGACAGGGAGGCCTGGTGTGCTGTGATTTATGGGGTCACAGAGAGTCGGACACGACTGAGCGACTGAACTGAACTGAAGATGGTGGAGGAATAAGATGAGAAGACCTCTCTCTCCCCAACAAATTCATCAAAAGAACATTTGAACGCTGAGTAAATTCCACAAAACAACTTCTGAATGCTGACAGAAGACATCAGGTACCCAGAAAATCAGCCTTTTGTCTTCGAAGGAGGTAGGGAAAAATATAAAAGATTAAGAGAGAGACAAAAGAAGTAGGGATGGAGATCCATCCCTGGAAGGGTGTCTTAAAAAAGAAGTTTCCAAACACCAGGAAACACTCTCACTGGCAAGTCTGTGGTGAGCCTTGGAACCTCAGAGGGCAAAATAACTGGGAGGAAAAATAAAGAAATAATTAAAACCCACAGTTTATGTGCCCAAGGGTAACTCATAGCAGAGAAGCAGCACAGACGCCTGCATCCGCCACTAGCAAGTTGGGGCTGGGCAGGGAGACGGGGGCTGCATTGCTCAGAGTGAGGACCTGGCCTGAATGCCCCGAGGACAATCTGAAGGAGCTAACTTGAGATAGCAAACCAGACTGTGGGATAGCTACCCTGTGAATAGGTGAAAAGCCCTAACCTAAGCCACCGCCAGACCTGCTCACAGAACAAAGTACTGATAAGAGCTAGCTGGCTGCAGATGCCCCATCACCCGCTGGAGACAGGCAGGGGAGGGCACCAGAGCCAGAAGCAGGCAATTGCGGCCCCAGAGAGGCATCCTCTCACAAACTGCAAGCAGGCTTCGTTGCTAACCAAGACTTCTTGGGATTCTGGGTGGTTGACATCCAGCTGAGAAGGTGCGCCGGTTTTACACCCAGAAAACTGAGCAGCAGGGATGGGGGAGGCAATATGTCGCAGCGACTGTGCTCGCCAAACACCTGGTTACCTGAGCTGCTCGGACCGCGGAAGGTCACAAAATGCAGGCCGAACCAAGTCTGCGCTTTTGTGGGGTACCCAAGAACCTGAACCTGAGCAGCTTAGAACTGGTAAGTGCATGCAACCCAGGGCCGGCTGCAGACAGTTCACGGCAGAGCAACTTGGATCCTGTGCAGGGTAGACTGGGACAGCACACACACAGTGAGTGGGGGCAAACCCAGTGTGGCTGAGACACTGCGAGCACTCCCCACAGATGCCAGTGTTATTTATTTGCAGCGTTCCTCCCTCCCCACAGCACGACTGAACAAGTGAGCCTAAAGAAGTGACCGCCACCACTGCCTTGTGTTAGGGCAGAAATTAGACACTGAAGAGACCAGCAAACAGAAGAAGTGAAAACAGGGGGAACCAACTTTGAAGTGACAGATGGAGAAGTCTTGAGGCTACTGCAAGAATAAGACTGAAAACCAGAGGCAGGAGGCTTAAGTCCAAATCCTGAGAACACCAGAGAACTCCTGACTCCAGGGAACATTAATTGATAGGAGCTCATCAAACACCTCCATGCTGCTACTGCTGCTAAGTCGCTTCAGTTGTGTGAAACTCTGTGCGACCCCATAGACAGCAGCCCACCAGGCTCCACTGTCCCTGGGACTCTCCAGGCAAGAACACTGGAGTGGGTTGCCATTTCCTTATCCAATGCATGAAAGTGAAAAGTGAAAGTGAAGTCGCTCAGTCGTGTCTGACTCTTTGCGACCCCAAGGACTGCAGCCTACCAGGCTCCTCCATCCATGGGATTTTCCAGGCAAGAGTACTGGAGTGCATTGCCATTGCCTTCTCTGGTTACATGGCACAACCAAGGCCAAATCACACCAAATATTTGATTTGTCATTGTGACTACTAAATTCAAGCCAAACTGTGACCAATAAAAGTCATGCAAGCCTAGAAAGAAATCCTAACATTTATGGGCAATTGATTTTTGACAAGGAACCCAAGACCATTCCATGGAGGAAAAGATGGGTCTTTTCAACAAATGGCTCTGGGACAACTGGATTTCCCACACGAGAAAGAAAAAAGTAGGACCTCACACCACATGAAAAAAATTAACTCAAAATGAATCAAACATACTGAACAAAAGAGCTAAAGCTATACAACTCTTAGAAGAAAACACACCAGCAAATCTTTGTGACCTTGGGTTAGGCAAAGGATCCTTAGAGATGGCACCAAAAACACAAACAGCAAAAGAATATAACAGATAGATTTAACTACATCAAAATAAAAACTGGATTAAAAGAACACCAGGAAGAAAGTAAAATAACAATCATAGAATAAGAAACTGTATTTGCAAGTCATATATCTCACAAGGGACTTGTTACCCAGAATAGATAAAGATCTCTTCAGTCAGTCAGTCAGTTCAGTCGCTCAGACGTGTTCAACTCTTTGCGACCCCATGAATCACAGCATGCCAGGCCTCCCTGTTCATCACCAACTCCCGGAGTTCACTCAAACTCATGTCCATCGAGTCGGTGATGCCATCCAGCTATCTCATTCTCTGTCGTCCCCTTCTCCTCCTGCCCCCAATCCCTCCCAGCATCAGACTCTTTTCCAGTGAGTCAACACTTCGCATGAGGTGGCCAAAATATTGGAGTTTCAGCTTTCTCATCAGTGCTTCCAATGAACACACAGGACTGATCTCCTTTAGAATGGACTGGGTGGATCTCCTTGCAGTCCAAGGGACTCTCAAGAGTCTTATTCAACACCACAGTTCAAAAGCATCAATTCTTGGGCGATCAGCTTTCTTCACAGTCCAACTCTCACAGCCATACATGACCATGGAAAAAACCATAGCCTTGACTAGACGGACCTTTGTTGGCAAAGGAATGTCTCTGCTTTGTAATATGCTATCTAGGTTGGTCATAACTTTCCTTCCAAGGAGTAAGCGTCTTTTAATTTCATGGCTGCAATCAGCATCTGCAGTGATTTTGGGGCCTGAAAATATAAAGTCTGCCACTGTTTCCACTGTCTCCCCATCTATTTCCCATGAAGTGATGGGACCAGATGCCGTGATCTTTGTTTTCTGAATGTTGAGCTTCAAGCCAACCTTTTCACTCTCCTCTTTCACTTTCATCAAGAGGCTTTTTAGTTCTTCTTTACTCTCTGCCATAAGGGTGGTGTCATCTGCATATCTGAGGTTATTGATATTTCTCCCGGCAATCTTGATTCCAGCTTGTGCTTCTTCCAGCCCAGCGTTCCTGATGATGTACTCTGCATATAAGTTAAATAAGCAGGGTGACAATGTACAAAAGTTAACAATAATAAAAACGACAAATAACCCAATTGAAAAAAAGTTAGCAAAAGATCTGAATAAACATTTATCCTCAAAGGACAGACAGCTGACATGCACACCAAAAGAAGCTGCATAGCATTTGTATTCAGAGAAATGCAGATTAAAACCACAATGTGTCACCACATCACACCCTCTAGGACGGCTGGAATAAAAAAGACCACAGCTAAATAAAATAAATATATTTTTTCAAAAGAGACTTCCCCAGTGGGCCAGTGCGTAAGACTCCAGTCCCCAATGCAGGGGGCCTACGGATCGATCCCTGGTCTGGGAACTAGATCTCTGCATGCTACAACTAAGACCTGATGCAGCCAAATAAATAACAAATAAAATAAGTATTAAAAAAAAATAATAGGAAAAGACTACAGCCAGAGTTGGGAGGAGGAGTTGGATCACTCCGATGTTACTACTGGGAACGTAAAACGTGGAGCTGAAATGAGTTTGGATTCAGCCCATGACCCAGCAGTTCCACTCCTGCATACACACCCAAGAGAACAAAACCAAGTGACCACAAATACCTGTAGGTGAATGTTCACAGCAGTGTCCTTCTGCATATTTAAAAAGAAGAAATACCCCAAGTTCTACACATTAATGAGCAGATGGACAGAACATGGTGGGGCCACTGGGCTGATAGTAACTTGGCAGTGAAATGAGATGAAATGCTGATTCACCCTGGGACACAGATAAACCTGGAAACATGCTGAGTGAAAGAAGTGGCTACAGAAGGCCAGATACCATAAGAAATGTATATGAAACTTCCAGAAGAGGCAAATCCAGGGACAGGAGGCCTACTGTGGTTTCCATGGGCGGTGGGGGAAGAGCAGGAACAGGGAGCAACTGTGGATGGTCCGGGGTTTCTCTGGGGGAGATGGGGAGCGGATAGGCTGTGAAGCTGACGATGGTGATGGGTGAACATCTCTGTGACTCCGCTAAAAACCATCTGGGTGTGGGCTGCAAGAATTACATCTCAGCGAGACAACTGTTTTTTAAGCTCTCAGAGGAGGAGCACTGTGTTACTGGATTGTGGTGGGCACTGGTTCCTGGTGCAGGGGTTGCTTCAGCTCACAGGGTCAGGCGGATGTCTCCCCCTCCTCCTGCTGCCACCTCCTCCCCATCTCTCCCAGGTCCCCATCACACCCCTTCACACATGTGGCCCTGTGTTATCACAGTCTTCCTGAGTGATGCTCTGCTCACCTCCTGCTTCCTGGCTGGACTGTAAGCTCCAGGGTAGCAGGGAACGAGTCTAACAGTTGGTTCTCAGGTATTTGCTGAATAAATGAACCCAGGACACCCAGCGAAGTGTGTCAAACTAGATTCCATATTCTTCCAAGTTACTAGAGGGAAGCATCTTAGCCTGCAGAGAGGCCCTGGAGGGCTGACCAAGCCAGCCCATGCAGGGTGCAGGGCGAGCAGGAGGAAGACAGGCAGAGGGCACGTGGGAAGAGGCGTGGACCCTGGGCCTGGATAGACTTACCTCTCCATGTTGGCCACCTGTTTCACGGCTTCCACAGCCCCCGGGAGAGGTTCAAGGTCAAAGAAAAAGTTCTCACACTCCCAGATGCTGATGGCCTTCTGCTGCTGAAACCAAGCACCACCCAAGAGCCAAAAAGTTCCACAGCAAGAAGGGCCAACAAGTTCCAGAGCAAGACATAGCACGCAAATTCTTCAGCAACACAGGAACATAGCCCTGAACCTCAATATACAGGCTGCCCAAAGCCACACCAAACCCCTTGACATCTCATAACTCATTACTGGACACTTCATTGCACTCCAGAGAGAAAAAATCCAGCTCCACCCACCAGAACACTGATAGAAGCTTCCCTAACTGGGAAACCTTGACAAGCCACCCGTCCAACCCCCACCACAGTGAGGAAACTCCACAATAAAGAGAACTCCACAAACTGCCAAAATTTCACCTTTTTCTCAAGCGCACATGGAACCTTCTCCAGGATAGATCACATCCTGGACTATAAATCTAGCCTTGGTAAATTCAAAAAAATCGAAATCATTCCAAGCATCTTTTCTGACCACAGTGCAGTAAAATTAGATCTCAATTACAGGAGAAAAACTATTAAAAATTCCAATATATGGAGGCTGAAGAAGATGCTGCTGAATAACCAGCAAATCATAGAAGAAATCAAAAAAGAAATCAAAATATGCATAGAAACAAATAAAAATGAAAACACAGCAACCCAAAACCTGTTGGACACTGTAAAAGCAGTGCTAAAGGGAAGGTTCATAGCAATACAGGCATACCCCAAGAAACAAGAAAAAAAGTCAACTAAATAACCTAACTCTACACCTAAATCAACTAGAAAAGGAAGAAATAAAGAACTCCAGGGTTAGTAGAAGGAAAGAAATCTTAAAAATTAGGGCAGAAATAAATGCAAAAGAAACAAAAGAGACCATAGCAAAAATCAACAAAACCAAAAGCTGATTCTTTGAGAGGGTAAATAAAATTGACAAACCATTAGCCAGACTCATCAAGAAACAAAGGGAGAAAGATCAAATCAATAAAATTAGAAATGAAAATGGAGAGATCACAACAGAGAACACAGAAATACAAAGGATCATGAGAGACTATTATCAGCAATTATATGCCAATAAACTGGACAACTTGGAAGAAATGGACAAATTCTTACAAAAGTACAACTTTTCAAAACTGAACCAGGCAGAAATAGAAAATCTTAACAGACCCATCACAAGCACGGAAATTGAAACTATAATCAGAAATCTTCCAGCAAACAAAAGGCCAGGTCCAGATCCTGTCACAGCTGAATTCTACCAAAAATTTAGAGAAGAGCTAACACCTATCCTACTCAAACACTTCCAGAAAATTAGAGAGGAAGGTAAACTTCCAAACTCATTCTATGAGGCCAGCATCACCCTAATGATGAAATGATTACCAAATACCAAATGATTACCTGATACCAAATGATTACCTAATACCAAAACCTGACAATGATGCCACAAAAAAAGAAAACTACAGGCCAATATCATTGATGAACATAGATGCAAAAATCCTTAACAAAATTCTAGCAATCAGAATCCAACAACATATTAAAAAGATCATACATCATGACCAAGTGGGCTCTATCCCAGGGACGCAACAATTCTTCAATATCCGCAAATCAATCAATGTAATACACCACACTAACAAACTGAAAAATAAAAACCATATGATTATCTCAATAGATGCAGAGAAAGCCTTTGACAAAATTCAACATCCATTTATGATACAGGAATAGAAGGAACATACCTCAATATAATAAAAGCTATACATGACAAACCCACTGCAAACATTATCTTCAATGGTGAAAAACTGAAAGCATTTCCCCTAAAGTCAGGAACAAGACAAGGGTGCCCACTCTCACCACTACTATTCAACATAGTTTTGGAAGTTTTGACCAGAGCAATCAGAGCAGAAAAAGAAAAGGAATCCAAACTGGAAAAGAAGAAGTAAAACTCTTTCTGTTTGCAGATGGCATGATCTTCTACATAGAAAACCCTAAAGACTCCACCAGAAAACTACTAGAGCTAATCAATGAATACAGTAAAGTTTCAGGATATGAAGTCAACACACAGAATTCCCTTGCATTCCTACACACTAATAATAAGAATATAGAAAGGGAAATTAAGGAAATAATTCCATTCACTATTGCAACGAAAAGAATAAAATACTTAGGAATATATCTACCTAAAGAAACAAAATACCTGCATATAGAAAACTATAAAACACTGATGAAAGAAATCAAAGAGGACACTAATAGATGGAGAAATATACCTTGCTCTTGGATCGGCAGAATCAATATAGTGAATATGAGTATACTTCCCAAAGCAATCTATAGATTCAGTCCAATCCCTATCAAGCTACCAATGGTATTTTTCACAGAGCTAGAACAAATAATTTCACAATTTGTATGGAAATACAAAAATCTTGAATAGCCAAAGCAATCTTGAGAAAGAAGAATGAAACTGAAGGAATCAACCTACCTGACTTCAGGCTCTACTACAAAGCCACAGTCATCAAGACAGTATGATACTGGCACAATGACAGAAGTATGCATCAATGGAAAAAAAATAGAAAGCCCAGAGATGAATCCATGCACCTATGGACACCTTAACTTTGACGAAAGAGGCAAGAATATACAATGGAGAAAAGACAATCTCTTTAACAAGTGGTGCTGGGAAACCTGGTCAACCACTTGTAAAAGAATGAAACTAGAAGATTTTCTAACACCATACACAAAAATAAACTCAAAATGGATTACAGAGCTAAATGTAAGACCAAAAACTATAAAACTCCTAGAGGAGAACATAGGCAAAACACTCTCCGACATATATCACAGCAGGATCCTACATGACCCACCTCCCAGAATACTGGAAATAAAAGCAAAAATAAATAAATGGGACCAAATTAAAATTAAAAGCTACTGCACAACAAAGGAAACTATAATCAAGATGAAAAGACAGCCTTCAGAATGGGAGAAAATAATAGCAAATGAAGCAACTGACAAAGAATGAATCTCAAAAATATACAAGCAGCTCCTGCAGTTGAATTCCAGAAAAATAAACTATCCAATCAAAAACTGGGCCAAAGAACTAAACAGACGTTGCTCCAAAGAAGACATACAGATGGCCAAAAAACACATGAAAAGATGCTCAAGATCACTCATTATCAGTTCAGTCCAGTTCAGTTCAGTCGCTTAGTCATGTACGACTCTTTACGATCCCATGAATCACATCGCGCCAGGCCTCCCTGTCCATCACCAACTCCCGGAGTTCACTCAAACTCATGTCCATCTAGTCAGTGATGCCATCAAGCCATCTCATTCTCTGTCGTCCCCTTCTCCTCCTGCCCCCAATCCCTCCCAGCATCAGAGTCTTTTCCAGTGAGTCAACTCGTCGCATGAGATGGCCAAAGTATTGGAGTTTCAGCTTTAGCATCAGTCCTTCTGGGAATACACAGGACTGATCTCCTTTAGAATGGACTGGTTGGATCTCCTCGCAGTCCAAGGGACTCTCAAGAGTCTTCTCCAGCACCACAGTTCAAAAGCATCCATTCTTCGGCGATCAGCTTTCTTCACAGTCCAACTCTCACATCCATACATGACCACAGGAAAAACCATAGCCTTGACTAGACGGACCTTTGTTGGCAAAGGAATGTCTCTGCTTTTTAATATACTATCTAGGTTGGTCATAACTTTCCTTCCAAGGAGCAAGCGTCTTTTAATTTCATGGCTGCAATCAGCATCCGCAGTGATTTTTGGAACCCCAAAAATAAAGTCTGACACTGTTTCCACTGTTTCCCCATCTATTTCCCATGAAGTGATGGGACCAGATGCCATGATCTTTGTTTTCTGAATGTTGAGCTTCAAGCCAACCTTTTCACTCTCCTCTTTCACTTTCATCAAGAGGCTTTTGAGTTCCTCTTCACTTTCTACCATAAGGGTGGTGTCATCTGCATATCTGAGGTTATTGATATTTCTCCCGGCAATCTTCATTCCAGCTTGTGCTCCTTCCTGCCCAGCGTTCCTCATGATGTACTCTGCATAGAAGTTAAATAAGCAGGGTGACAATATACAACCTTGACATACTCCTTTTCCTATTTGGAGTGAGTCTTGTTCCATGTCCAGTTCCAACTGTTGCTTCCTGACCTGCATACAGGTTTCTCAAGAGGCAGGTCAGGTGGTCTTGTATTCCCATGTCTTTCAGAATTTTCCACAGTTTATTGTGATCCACACAGTCAAAGGCTTTGGCATAGTCAATGAAGCAGAAATAGATATTTTTCTGGAACTCTCTTGCTTTCTCCATGATCCAGCGGATGTTGGCAATTTGATGTCTGGTGCCTCTGCCTTCTCTAAAATGTTTCTGAGCATCTGGAAGTTCACGGTTCATGTATTGCTGAAGCCTGGCTTGGAGAATTTTGAGCATGACTTTACTAGTGTGTGATATGAGTGCAATTGTGCATAGTTTGAGCCTTCTTTGGCATTGCCTTTCTTTGAGATTGGAATGATGACTGACCTTTTCCAGTCCTGTGGCCACTACTGAGTTTTCCAAATTTGCTGGCATATTGAGTGCAGCACTTTCACAGCATCATCTTTTAGGATTTGAAATAGCTCAACTGGAATTCCATCACCTCCATTAGCTTTGTTCGTAGTGATGCTTTCTAAGGCCCACTTGACTTCACATTCCAAGATGTCTGGCTCTAGGTCAGTGATCACGCCATCGTGATTATCTTGGTTGTGAAGATCTTTTATGTACAGTTCTTCTGTGCATTCTTGCCACCTCTTCTTAATATCTTCTGCTTCTGTTAGGTCCATACCATCTCTGTCCTTTGTTGAGCCCATCTTTGCATGAAATGTTCCCCTGGCATCTCTAATTTTCTTGAAGAGATCTCTTGTTTTTCCTATTCTGTTATTTTCCTCTATTTCTTTGCATTGATCACTGAGGAAGGCTTTCTTATCTCTCCTTGTTATTCTTTGGAACTCTGCATTCAGATGCTTATATCTTTCCGTTTCTCCTTTGCTTTTCACTTCTCTTCTTTCACAGCTATTTGTAAGGCCTCTTCAGATAGCCATTTTGCTTTTTTGCATTTCTTTTCCCTGGGGATGGTCTTGATCCCTGTCTCCTGTACAATGTCACGAACTTCTGTCCATAGTTCATCAGCACTCTATCTATCAGATCTAGTCATTTAAATCTATTTCTCACTTCCACTGTATAATCATAAGGGATTTGATTTACATCGTATCTGAATGGTCTAGTGGTTTTCCCTACTTTCTTCAATTTAAGTCTGAATTTGGCAATAAGGAGTTCATGGTCTGAACCACAGTTCAGCTCCTGGTCTTGTTTTTGCTAACTGTATAGAGCTTCTCCATCTTTGGCTGCAAAGAATATAATCAATCTGATTTTGATGTTGACCATCTGGTGATGTCCATGTGTAGAGTCTTCTCTTGTGTTGTTGGAAGAGGGTGTTTGGTATGACCAGTGCGTTCTCTTGAAAAAACTTTGTTAGCCTTTGCCCTGCTTCATTCCGTGCTCCAAGGCCAAATTTGCCAGTTACTCCAGGTGTTTCTTGACTTCCTACTTTTGCATTCCAGTCCCCTATAGTAAATAGGACATCTTTTTTGGGTGTTAGTTCTAAAAGGTCTTGTAGGTCTTCATAGAACCTTTCAACTTCAGCTTCTTCATTGTTACTGGTTGGGGCACAGGCTTGGATTACTGTAATATTGAATGGTTTGCCTTGGAAATGAACAGAAATCATTTTGTCGTTTTTGAGATTGCATCCAAGTTCTGCATTTCAGACTTGTTGACCATGATGGCTACGCCTTTTCTTCTAAGAGATTCCTGTCCACAGTAGTAGATATAATGGTCATCTGAGTTAAATTAATCCATTCCAGTCCATTTTCATTCACTGATTCCTAGAATGTCTACGTTCACTCTTGCCATCTCCTGTTTGACCACTTCCAATTTGCCTTGATTCATGGACCTAACATTCCAGGTTCCTATGCAATATTGCTCTTTACAGCATCAGACCTTGCTTCTATCACCAGTGACATCCACAACTGGGTACTGTTTTTGCTTTGGCTCCATCCCTTCATTCTTTCTGGAGTTATTTCTCCACTGATCTCCAGTGGTATACTGGGCACCTACTGACCTGGGGAATTCCTCATTCAGTATCCTATCATTTTGCCTTTTGATACTGTTCATGGGGTTCTCAAGGCAAGTATACTGAAGTGGTTTGCCATTCCCTTCTCCAATGGACCACATTCTGTCAGACCTCTCCACCATGCCCCACCCGTCTTGAGTGGCCCCACACGGCATGGCTTAGTCTCATTGAGTTAGACAGGGCTGTGGTCCGTGTGATCAGATCGACTTATTTTCTGTGATTATGATCAGTGTGTCTGCCTTCTGATGCCCCCTAGCAATACCAACTGTCTTATTTGGGTTTCTCTTACCTTGGTCGTGGGATATCTCTTCGCTGCTCCAGCAAAGTGCAGCCGCTGCACCTTATCTTGGACAAGGGGGTATCTCCTCAAGGATGCCCCTCCTGACTTTGAACGTGCACCCGCCCAGCCATCGCCTCTTGGACGTGGGATAGCTCCTCTCAGCTGCTGCCCCTGACCTCGGGCGTGGGGTAACTCTTCTCGGCCACTGCCCCTGACCTTGGGTGTGGGGTAGCTCTTCTCGGCCATGCTTCTGCACGTGGTCAGGTGCACCAGAGCCAGCGTCTTGCGTCTGCGCCGCCAGAGCCGGCGTCTCACTCATTATCAGAGAAATGCAAATCAAAACCACAGTGAGGTACCATTTGATACTAATCAGAATGGCTGCTATCCAAAATTCTACAAGCAATAAATGCTGGAGAGGGTGTGGAGAAAAGGGAACCCTCTTACACTGTTGGTGGGAATGCAAACTAGTACAGCCACTATGGAGAACAGTTTGGAGATTTCTTAAAAAACTGGAAATAGAACTGCCATATGATCCATCTGGGCATACACACCAAAGAAACCAGAATCGAAAGAGACACATGTACCCCAATGTTCGTCGCAGCACTGTTTACAATAGCGAGGACATGGAAGCAACCTAGATGTCCATCGGCAGATGAATGGATAAGAAAGCTGAGGTACATATACACAATGGAATATTACTCAGCTGTTAAAAGAATACATTTGAATCAGTTCTAATGAGGTGGATGAAACTGGAGCCTATTATACAGAGTGAAGGAAGCCAGAAAGAAAAATACCAATACAGTGTACTAATGCATATATTAAAAGACGCTTACTCCTTGGAAGGAAAGTCATGACCAACCTTGATAGTATATTAAAAAGCAGAGACATTACTTTGCCAACATAGGTCTGTCTAGTCAAGGCTATGGTTTTTCCTGTGGTCATGTATGGATGTGAGAGTTGGACTGTGAAAAAAGCTGATTGCCGAAGAATTGATGCTTTTGAACTGTGGTGTTGGAGAAGACTCTTGAGAGTCCCTTGTACTACAAGGAGATCCAATCAGTCCATTCTAAAGGAGATAGATCCTGGGTGTTTATTGGAAGGACTGATGCTAAAGCTGAAACTGCAATACTTTGGCCACCTCATGCGACGAGTTGACTCACTGGAAAAGACTCTGATGCTGGGAAAGTTTGGGGGCGGGAGGAGAAGGGGATGACAGAGAATGAGATGGCTGGATGGCATCACTGATAGATGGACATGAGTTTGAGTGAACTCCAGGAGTTGGTGATGGACAGGGAGGCCTGGCGTGCTGTGATTCATGGGGTCGCGGAGAGTCGGACATGACTGAGCAACTGAACTGAACAGAATGCATATATATGGAATTTAGAAAGATGATAATGATAACCCTGTGTGCAAGATAGCAAAACAGACACAGATGTATTGAACAGTCTTTTGGACTCTGTGGGAGAGGGTGAGGGTGGGATGATTCGGGAGAATGGCATTGAACATGTATATTATCATATGTGAAATGAATCGCCAATCCAGGTTCGATGCATGATACAGGATGCTTGGGGCTTATGCACTGGGATGACCCAGAGGGATGATATGGGGAGGGAGTTGGGAGGGGCGTTCAGGATGGGGAACACATGTACACCCAGGGTGGATTCATGTCAATGTATAGCAAAACCAATACAATATTGTAATTAGCCTCCAATTAAAATAAATAAATTTTAAAAATAAATAAATGTTATTCATAGAGCAGAAAATTTTAACTTTTTTTAGGCCCTACTTAACCAGTTTGTTTATTTTTTTTTCTGTCATGTATCTTGCTTTAATTATTTTTCTAAAACTTATGAAACCTAAGCTCATCTCGGTTTTCTCTTAGATTATATTTTCAGAAATTTTCTAATTTTGTGTTTTACATTGATGTCTGCAATCCATTTTAAGTTAATTTTTATGAATGCTATAGAATATGGGTCTAGAGGTTTTTTTTTGCATGTGAGTGTCAAATTGTCCTGCTATCATTTGTTGAAAATACTGTGCTTTTTCTATTCAATTGCCTTTGCACATTTGTCAACCATCAGTTGACTTTGTGTGGATAATATTTCAGGGCTTTCTATTCTTTTCCATGATAAATGTGTCTGTTTTTATCCAATATCATGCTGTCTTGGTTAAGGTAGCCTCATAGTAGGTCCTGAAGTCACTTGTGTCTGTTCTTCAACTTTGTTCTTTCTCCTCAGTATTGTTTTGGCTGTTATGGGTCTTTTTCCTTTTCACATAAACTTTACAATCAGTTTATTTATTTCTACCAAATAAATTGCTGAGATTTTGATTGGGATTGTGTTGAATCTATAGGTCAATTGGGAAGAGCTGACACGTTAACAATAACAAATCTTCAGATCTATGCACATGAAATCTCTCTCCATTTATATAGATCTTTTAAAATTGCTTTTCATTGGCATTCTGAAGTTTTCTCCATAGAGATCATGCACGTATTTTACTAGATTTGTGTATTTCATTTTTGGGCATTCCTGGTATAAGTAGTATTATGTTTTTAATTTCAAATCCCAATTGCTTATTGCTGGAATATATAGAAAAGCAATTTACTCTTGTATATTAACCTTATATCTTCAATTTTATTGTAATCCTAGATTTAAAAGACTTGATTTCTGGTTAAATTCTGTTGTATAAGAGAATGCACTCTATAACATTTCAATCCTTTTAAATTTCAGATGTGTTTATAACCCAGCATGTGATCAAATTTTGTAAATGTTCCAAGTGCACTTGAAAATAATTTTGTTTTGCAGTTCTTGAGTATATTGTTCTATAATGTCTTTAAGTTAGTTGGTTGATAGTGTTTTTTTAAATCTTCTGCATCTTACTGAATTTTATCTTTTATTCCACTAGTTGCTTAAAAAGTATTATTGAAACCTCTTGCAATAATGATTGATACTAGCTTGTGCTTACTTGGGCATAATATGTGTTAAACCACTGTCTTAGATAATAGAGTATTTGAAGAACTTGTTTGAGAGAACTTCTGGAATTTTTCAGTCCTCTACTTTCATATTTGAAGTACAAATAAGGGATATAATATGTTTCTTTAATTTTTTTCTTAATGATTTTATTCTTTTATAGTATTTTCTTTTCAAGATTGGAGATTGAATATTCACATGGTTGGGTCTCAGGAAAAACTGAAGGGCTTGAATCAGTATTTTGGAATGTAAACTCTGCTGTCTTGTTACTTCAGGTATCTTTTCATGTATTTAGAAAAAAGGCAATCTCATAGATTTTCAATGATCTAAAATCTGAAAGGTGTGGTATACCTTGTAGTGTTATATAAATTGACAGGTAAAAATTCAGGAAAATCTTAACAGTTTTACAGTGGTTGATAAGCCTTAAAAGTGAGAGAAAAATATCAGGATACTTTGAGTCTCTTAAGTTTTCTTCTAAGGCATACCCAGATATCACAGTGGTTGATAAGCCTTAAAAGTGAGAGAAAAATATCAGGATACTTTGAGTCTCTTAAGTTTTCTTCTAAGGCATACCCAGATATCACAACAATGAGCTAAAATTCCCAGGAAAAAGAATGCATCGGTACCTGTATAACCTAAGGAGGAGAACTGGTTCTATTGCTTTGCAGAGAACTGGCATGGTTAATTATCTAAAACTGGAAGGCTGGATAAAATCCTCACAGCATCATGGATCGTACAGGAAAGACTGCATCTGTAACCATTACTGTACAGGTTGCCTCCTCTTATTAAATTTCTTAAGTAAAGAAAGGCTATAATTTATCATATTCTTTTTCAGCTTTCTCTAAGAAGGAATTCTTCCCTTAGTCAGACTGGAAGTAGCATTGTGAGGTTTACACCTCAGATCTTATGATCTATTGAGAACTAGCCGCCAATCTTCATTGTCTGGAGCTGTGACAAAATCCAAATAGTCTCATAATAGTATGTCTTTATAGTTCTGAATTTTGAGGGGATACAAACACAAATTGACTAAGGACATTTGAATAGAGTTTTATGGATTGCAAAATATTTTTCACGTTATTTTAGTGCTTTTATTACCTACTCTGAGAAAGAAAGTGTAGAAGTTCATGATGCCTGTGGTGTTCTCTGCTCAGCACTTTTTCCAATTTCCTATCTTCTGATGCCAATAACCATCTTCCAGCTTCCTTAGGGAAATTCCTGCTCTGCTAACATGGTTCCAAGTAAGGCTGTTAATCATAGTCCTGTCTGTAGCTGTTCCCTAGCTGCAGTGTCTGGTTAGTCAGGATTACCACCTGCACCTTCCTATTCACAGTGACTGGTTGAGAAATTGTATGTGGCCTTATGTGAGCTCTCCCTGTCACTTTGCTGCTGAAATGAATACAGAGAAAATGTCTTCTTGCTTTTGAGTTCTTGTTACTAGATCAATATGAGTATGGATATGCTTTGAAAATTCAAGTTGTCTATAATAGGAGAGAATCAGAATTAACTTTGAGATGAGAACATATGAAATGAAAAGATAATTACTCAATGGATTGAACCTGGGTCCAGCCACATTTGATCATGTTTCATGAGCTAATAAATGCCTTTTTTCTTAAGTTAGTTTAAGATGATTTTCCCCTTACTTGGTTCATTCAGGCTTCTATAACAAAGTACCAGCAACTGGGTGGCTTGTAAACAACAGAAATCTATTTCTCAGAGTTCTGGAGACTGGAAATCAGGATGTTGGCATAGTTGAGTTCTGGTGACAGCCCATTTCCAGACTGTCGACTTCTCCTGTACCCTCATACAGCAGAGAGAAGCAGCAAGCTCTGACGACACTTATAAGGGCACTGATGTGACACATGAGGGATTCACCCTTATGCCCTCCTCTAGACCAAAGGGTCACTTCCTAATGCCATCACAGTGGTGAGTAAGTTTTCAACATATGAATCTATGGGCAGGGGATTCAGCCATTCAGTTCATTGCAATAGATTATTTCATTTGCAACCTAAAGCATTTTTCCTATTGCAGTTACTTTTGCCACATTTCAAGATGGAAAACTGAGGCTCTGTGAGGTTAAATGACCCATATACATATATAGTTTCCCCACTATATACAGTGGGAAAAACTTGATAAAGGTTATTCTCATTTCAGCTACTCATTCTGTCTGCCCATTACCACGCTGCTTAATAATAAATATCTTGTTGTTGTTTTTTTGTTTGTGTGTGTGTGCATGGCTGATCTTTTTTTCCCTAAAGAAGGTCTGCTGATCTGACTATATAAGCTCTTCTGCTCGAGGGATGATGTCTGTTTTACCGCAAGGCTCTACTGACACTCTCTGCCTGTCCTGCCCCCTCAAGACCAGATTTCTACGCTCCTGGGCTTCCTCTCAGAGGAGATTATCTAACAAACCACATCTACCAGGCTTGAGTCATTTGAAATCTGATTCTGATCAGATCCATCTATGCTGACCATTTTATCTCAGAATGGATCTCCACTATTGCAGAATCTTTCCAAAGGCACCCTGGAGTGGGTTGGTGGAGGTGAAAAAAAATATTCTCCTTGTTTGTTTGAACCTGTGTTGACTGGCCTGCCAGTCCCTAGAGAGTCCCATGCCATCCCTGTGAGCCCTAATGGCAGAAAAATGGGCTGAGACTTGAGGAAAAAAATATTTCTACATTTTGTGAATAGTAAGAAAAGGAAAGGAACAAGTGATATGATTCTTTAAAGGTTAAATACAGTAATACTTCCCAATTCAGCTTGCTGGAGAAAACGCTGCTCCATAAGTGAATTTTAAAGAAACACTTTAAGCACCAAAATCTTTATAGAAAACAATTTTGAACATTATAAGGTTGAAATCTTTCTAAGACTTGTTGCATACACTCCTGCTTGGCTTTTTGAATCACAATTCTCCTAATAGGAACTATTTCCTTAGACACTTAGAGGTTTCATTGTTTCTGGATGACCTCTCAGTGGAGTACTCATTGCTTTTTAATAATTCCATTCTGTTTTTTAATGTATTTTCCTATATATTGTAATTTTATATACTAATTGCTCCTTTTTATGGTTGTTAGTATGTTCTGTGCTGTTTCTTCGAGTCTTCTTTTATATATAGTCTGCGTGACACATGCCTCCTACTCTCTCTTCTGGAGTAGAGGGTGAAGGATTTGTGGCTGTTTTTTTTTTCTCTTAACATGTAGATAACTCTTCCATTTACATCTGTTGTTAGGCTTGGACACGAAGCGTCACTGGGTCTCAGGGAGAGAGGAAGCAGAGCTTGGCCAAGGACCTAGCTGTCCCTGGCACTTTGCTGGCCGCTTGTGAGGTGTCAGCACTACGCCTTATCTAACTTAAACCTTACAACAAGGCTTAGAGCGAGGTTTGCCAGGCACTGTGCTAAGTGCTTTGCACATATTATCTCCCTTAGTACTCAAAGGATCTCTATGTATCTCATAAGAGGAAGGTAACGTGGAGGTAAAACAGAGCACAAACTTTGACCTAGGTATACTGGATCCGGGGAAAGATTTGGCAACATGATGGAATTACAGATTCTCTTCTAAAAGGTTCTATTTAACATGTTCTATTTCCCTGGATCACAAAGCACGTGGCAAAACTGAGATACAGTTCTGATTTTTTCCAGATGTCATGTCCTTAACTACCATCTACGTGGCCTTAATTCCTTATCTGCATCTTCTGCGTAATTTTTTCTGCTTAGTCCAGCAGACTTCCTCTAGGGCTTGGTTTGCTTAACTCCTATCTTTTCTTCTCCGGGATTAATTCTTCTCCCTGTATATTCTACTCATCTATACACTTATGTCCCAAATATTTCCTGGGCTTATATTTCCTTCATGGCTTTAAAATTGGGCCCTGTATTGTACCTGCTGTATCCTTTCCACATAGTGCTTAAAACAGGTGATTTAAATCTGCATTTATATGAGTGAGTCTTTTATTAGGCACATCAACACTACATATATTTGAAGATGGACTGTATTAGTATGTTTCTGGGCTAAGGGGGCTGTCATCGCTCAGCCATATCTGACTCTTTGTGACCCTATGTACTGTAGCCTGCCAGGTTCCTCTGTCCCTGGGATTTTCCCAGCAAGAACACTTGCCTTTTGTGGGTTGCCATTTCCTTCTCCAGGGAATCTTCTCTACTCAGGGATCAAACCAATGTCTCCTACATTGGCAGGCAGATTCTTTTACCACTATGCCACCTTGGAAGCCCTAGTATGTATCTCGTCTATGCAAAACTCATATGGATTTTCAGACCCCTTTGCCATAACTTGACAGTCTCCTGGGTCTGAGTCCACAGGGTGAGATCACTGCCTGGAATAGCATAATTTAATGACAGAGAGCCAAGCTCAGCAGTCTAACAGACTCTACAACTCCCAAGGTTTCATGATCTTGGTCATGAATCTCAACCATCACACAACAAGACTGCCTTTTTCTTAAGCCTCATTGTCCCATTTAGATGAGGTCAGGCATTTAAAGTACTAAACACATTATCAAGGCAGCACCCTTTTCCTGTCCATGGTTTGGATTTTTAAAGACATAAAACAGTGATAAACCCTTTGACCAGGGCACACTGGGTCCTGGGCTGATTTGGTAACACAGTCTGGAGTTACAAGTTGTGTTACATAGTGAAATCAAAATAAGGGCTTGCGCTGTCTATAATGAAATTTGTAACTAAGCTGGCTTCCCTAGTGGTTCAGAGTGGTAAAGAATCTGCCTGCAGGAGACCTGGGTTTCATCCCTGGATTGGAAAGATCCCCTGGAGAATGGAATGGCTACCCACTCCAGTCTTCTCGCCTGGTAAATCCCATGGACAGAGGAGCCTGGTGGGTGATAGTCCATGGGGTCACAAAGAGTAGGAACCAACTGAGTGACCAACACTTTCACCCTTTTGTATAATGACAGCCCATACCTCACAGGGTCATTCTGTGGGGTACCATCCCACCTCTCTGTCGCTGGATATTGCTCAGAATTCAGGCTTCAGCCTTTCCCCTTGTTTCCATGTGTGCTCTACCACGGAACCTCAGAGCAGCCTCTCTCTTCCTCCTGACACTGCCAAGCTCTGCCCTTTCCATAGACCTTCTCCTGAACCCCTTCCTCCTGGGGGCTGAGGCCTCTGTTACAGATTCCGGGAAGCAGGGTCTACCCTGGTGGTCAAGTGACTTAAGACACGATGCTCCCAGTGCAAGGAGCCCGAGTCTGATCCCTGGTCAGCAAACAAGAATCCCACAGGGCACAACTGAAGATCCACATGCCGTAACTAAGACCTGGCCCAGCCAGATAAAGAAACATAAAACAAAATACCAGGCAGCACTCGCAGGTATTTCCATTTGGGACTCTGTACAAACCTATAGGAGGAGAAGCAGAATATGATGGGGGTGTGTGCTTGATGCGGACAGGAACAGGGAGGAAATGGCAGGGAGGGAAATTCTCCCTTAGTGTATGCATAGAAGCGTTATTGAGCCTCTCTACTGGACTAACATGTATCATCTCTAATGAAAGTTGATGGGGGAAATCCACAGCCCTGCAGGTTTCATTCTTCTTCAGCAGGAAATCCCCAGAGACTCTGCCACAGAAAATCTAAGGGTCCAACAAGCTGAATGAAAACCAGCTCAAAGACAGAACTTCAGTTTTAATCCTTTAGAGGGTAACTGCAAATAATAACAGCTGAGCCAAGAATGCTTTCTCTACCATATCCCATGTAATCATTTCATAATCCTATTGAGGCAGGTTCTGCTGTTATATTCCATTTTATAAGTGAGGAAACTAACTCAGAGAGACCATGTAACTGCAAATAACTGGCCCAGCATTACCCAGCTAGCAAGTAGATGAGCATCGATTTTGAAAACAGGTCTGTCTGATTCTGTGCTCTGACTCTTAAATCTCTTGCTACAAAGGGATCCTGAATGTATTCCTTCTAAAGGATGGTGGTGGTGGTTTAGTCGCTAAGTCATGTCTGACTCCTGCGATCCCCTGTGACCTGCGACCAGGCTCCTCTGTCCATGGGATTCTCCAGGCAAGAATACTGGAGTGGGTTGCCGTTTCCTTCTCCAGTTCTAAAGGGTAGACCTAGCTTTGTAAGAAATTCTTTTTGAAATAAACTGTTAAGAAAACTACCCCCCCAACCCCCAGTTGACGCTGCCAGTTAAATATTGGTGTACCTTAGTTTTCACATGGCAGTAAGTAGCTGTGGTTGGGCAGGTGGCCCCCACAGAGTCCAATCAATTTCAGTCTGTTCAGATTACAAACTGACCTGTAAATGAGTTCTAGCCTCTCAAGGGAAAATAAAAGCAAAGAGTGGTGCATTATCTGTGAAAATTCATTAGCACTGCTGGAAAACCGTGTCCTGTAGTTGGTGAGTCACAAGTGTCACTTATGTATCTTTAACATTCATCCATGCCTCGTAGATAAAGCAGGTAAAGTTCCCATCCATTTCAAGTATTGGAATGCTGCTGCTGCTGCTAAGTCGCTTCAGTCGTGTCTGACTCTTTGTGACCCTATGGACTGTAGCCCACCAGGCTTCTCTGTCCACAGGATTCTCCAGGCAAGAACACTGGAGTGGGTTGCCATTTCCTTCTCCGAAGTCCGTTCCGTTCCGTTGCTCAGTCGTGTCCGACTCTATGCGACCCCGTGGACTGTAGCCTACCAGGCTTCTCCGTCCATGGGATTCTCCAGGCAAGAATACTGGAGTGGGTTACCGTTTCCTTCTCCAGGGGATCTTCCCGACCCAGGGATCGAACCCGGGTCTCCCGCATTGGAGGCAGACGCTTTAAGCTCTGAGCCACCACAAATTCTTTAATTGGAACCTCTGTTCTGCCTTGGGCTCTGGGTCTGGCCACGAGCTCCACCCAGATCTATCCAGTGAGTTACGTTTGTCAGCTGTCACCACCTCCCTGGTGGTTCAGTTGCTCAGTCATGTCCCACTCTTGTCGACCCATGGCCTGTGATTTTATGCTAATTGGTCTCCAGTGCCCTAGGCTTCCTCCAACTTTCCATATTGGTTTCTTTTTTGCTACTGTAACAAAGTACCATAAGCTTAGTGGCTTAAAATAACACAAGTTTATTATGTTACAGTTCAGAAGTTGAAAATAAATTTTACAGAGATACAAGCAAATCAATGGCAGACTAACTGCCTAACTTATGTTAGGAAGCCTAAGTAATGGCAGCCTGATTTCTTCTGCATGATCTAGAGAATCCATTTCCTTGCCTATTCCAGTTTCTAGACGCTGTCTTCATTCCTTTATCTGTTCAGCTTTTCTTCCTCTGCTTCATTCCTGGGCCTTCCCTGACTTTGCTGTCTCCCTCTTTTAGAGACCCTTGTGATTTACATTGGCCCCACTTTGGATAATTTCACCATGTCAAGGTCTTTAATCATAACTTCAAGGCTTCTTTTTACCATTAAGATAATATTCATAGGTTCCAGGGATTAGCAAGTGTCCACACGGCTTTGGAGGCCATTGTTCAGTCTTGCATGCCTCCTCCTTACGGAGGACTTCTCAGAGAAGAAGGAAGGTTCTGTGGTATCATGATCTGACATGAGACATGAAGCAGGAATGTGACCCCAACCTTGAACCGGACATTACACCCATTGTCGGATCGTACACAAAGCATTTTATGTCACAGATAACATTCTGTAATTGAAATCTTCCATCAGTTCACTGATCTCTCTCCTAGCTAGAAAATTTCACAACTAGACAAATTCATTTATATTAAAATATAAGTGAAGAAATTTTACTGTGGATTAGACTTTTCTTCAAAGGACTGAATTTACTCTAACAATAATAGTTCATCTGTGATGACCTAGAAGGGTGAGATGGGAGTGATTGTACAGTAACATTGAATGTACCTATAAGTTTTGACCAAGTATTATTTGTATGTGTAAGTTTTGTGGATACATTTGGCAGTTTTTGTAATTTATACTGGGATCTAGTTTGTAAATGTCATGAATAGTTGTAGAATTTTCAAATTGAAAGAATTTTAGGGAAACTTTGGTTTGATATTCATTCATCCCACAAATGTGTATGAAGACTTCGACATGACAGAATTATAGTGGAGACGGTACAGGTTGTTCCCACATGTCTCTAGGTGTCACCATTCATATGACTGTTTATGGAACGGCACCACCTGTGGTTTGCAAAGCACAAGTGAAAACATACTTGTTTGCAACACCCTGGTTCCTTGAGATAAAATAGTGAAAAAGACAAAGCATTCCCAGACCTCTGAACCTTCTGAGTCTGGATAGGACAGTCCACATACGAAGAGGCAATATACAGTTGATAAAGGCAACAAGACAGGTTTCTGTGGAGAACGTAGGAGGGTCTGGAGCATGCGGGAAGTTTCCTAGGAACATATTTCATCTACCCTGAGACCTGAATGAAAATGACAGGCTAAAGAAGGCAAAGGCAGAGGAAAGAGATGGATGAAGATTGCTCAGGCCAACTTAATTGCAAGCTCTTCAGGTGAAGACAGAAGACGATGCTCGAGGAGCAGAAGTAGTTCTGCTGCAGAAACAAAGAAATGACCAGAAAAACTAGAGGCTGCAAAAGGTTAAGTAACTTGTGTGGTATCGCTACCCTGTCTTCTCTGGTTCATTAAGGGACACCTTAAGTTATAGTGGATTTATTCATCACAAGTACAGTTGTGTACCCTGGGAAGTGTTCTGCTGGCAGCTACACTACAATGCAGTCTCAGATTATCATCACTCTAGACCAGAGCTGGAGAAGACTCTTGAGAGTCCCTTGTACTGCAAGGAGATCCAACCAATCCATTCTAAAGGAGATCAATCCTGGGTGTTCATAGGAAGGACTGATGCTAAAGCTGAAACTTCAATACTTTGGCCACCTCATGCGATGAGTTGACTCACTGGAAAAGAGTCTGATGCTGGGAGGGATTGGGGGCGGGAGGAGACGGGGACGACAGAGAATGAGACGACTGGATGGCATCACCGACTCGATGGGCATGAGTTTGAGTGAACTCCTGGAGTTGGTGATGGACAGGGAGGCCTGGCGTGCTGTGATTCATGGGGTCGCAAAGAGTCGGACACGACTGAGCAACTGAACTGACTGACTGAGACCAGAGCTTGTCTGATGCAGAAGACAGCAGCTGTGTCCTGCTTGTCTTTGCATACCCACAAAATTCACTGATTGCCCGCAGTTCATCTTCAGAGATGTTCTGGTTACTGAAGTCTCCATCAATATATATATAACTGAAATTTAGATAATTATTACAGAAAAATGTTTGATCTTTCATAGTATCTATCATAATATCCCTGCTTATGCGAAGCTAAAGGCGAAACAGAGAAGCTAAGAGCAAGCATACCATTTTCTCTGATAGGGTCCTGTTTGCTTCTGTTCTGGTATGCTTCCTGTTAGCAGTCAATACAAATTGTCTATAAAGCAAACAAAATTGCATTGATAAAATGACATGAGTCCATCCTGAGTCTTAGAAAAAAATTAAGATAAATTATATTCCCATTTATAACAATGTTTATATAATACTGCTTTCATCTAATCAAATTATTTTCTAATTTTATTTTAAAATGTCAAATATGTTTTGCCTTAATTTGGCTGTCCAAATACCAGGGTAATTTGTTGCTAATGGGTTATCATAGTTGCTTTCTTTTTATTGTTCAGTTCAGTTCAGTATGTTCGTGAAATTTTCAGGAATTAAAGATAGTCCTGAAGGAAGCTCATGAATGGCTAAGTAAATCTCAGTTCTCAACTGGTTTTGCTTGGTAGTGTATTTTTAGTTCCTTTGCCTGAGTTGAATAAAAATTTTAAAATCTTCTTTTAAATATGTTATTTTTGTTGTGGTGGTGGTTATTCTCAGAGATTTTATAAGTTTTTTTAGTCAAATATGATCTTTTATTTTTCCAAAGTTGTTACTGTGTTTATAGTGTGGTTGTTCAACCTGTGATTTTCTTTTTAACTTAACCTGCTGCTGAAATATATTATTAGGTCTAATCTTTTTTTTTTCAACACTTTACTATGAAAAGTTTCAAACATACTGAAAAATTGAAAGCATTTTTCAGTGAATATCCATGTACCCAGCCTCTAGTTTCTAGTGTTAATAGTTTACTATGACTGTTAATCCTTTTCATTTGATTCTTTATAAGCAATTTTCTTAGATTATCTAAACAATTAAGTAATAATTATTACTGCAAATAAATTATTTGCAAATAATTTTCTCCTACTTATCAATATTATACCTCTTCTTTCTTGGCTTAATTCAAGAAATGCTTTATAATTAATAGCTATTGTTGATATATAATGTTGTTGATATATATAAATAGCTATTGATGATCTATATGTATATTAATAGCTGTTGTTGACTTGATCTCATGAATGAGAAGAATATGTTCAGAAATCTTTTGTTCAGTGTGATATTTCTGGTGATGTGGCTTAGATGTCCTTTTTCAAACTCCTTTGATTTTTTTTTTATTAACTTATTAAGTAATTGACTGATCCATTGCTTTATGAAATATTTATTGAAATCCTGTTTTGTCCCAGGCACTGTGCTTGGCACTGAATGTACTTACAGGGATTAAAAAAAAAAAAAAAACCTCCAAAGGTTCTGGATCCTGCCTTCTTTGGGATTAGAGTCTAGTGGGGTTTTTATGATAAGCTGTGATAATAAATGTCCTACTAATAAAACACTTTGTAATTCATTGAGTAAAACCTACTTGGTCTTAGATTTTTATTCCTTCAGCATATGGATAATTTAGATTTTTTTAAATAACTTTTGTTTCTGTTTGAGTTTGCCAAATTCTCATATACCGATTATACTTACTTTATAATTTGTCTTTTTCTGTGATCTGGTAATTCACATGACGGAACATGAGAATTGTTGGTAAGCCATGTCAGACTATTTTGCAACCCCATGGACTATAGCCTGCCAGGCTCCTCTGTCCATAGGATTTCCCAGGCAAGAATACTGCAGTGGGTTGCCATTTCCTTCTCCAGGGGATATTCCCAACTCAGGGATCGAAAGCAGGTGGGTTCTTTACCACTGAGTCACCAGAGAAGTCCTAACATGAGAATTATCTTTTCCTTAATGATTGGAAAGAATCTATCCAGGCAAACTTTTATGGTAATTCTTTTTAATTCACCTTGTTTTCCCATAAATGCACCAATTTTACTTTTATTTTTGGATCCCTTCATTGACTATTCAGGGTTTTTTTTGTGTTTCTG
Source organism: Moschus berezovskii (assembly GCF_049115385.1). Lineage (NCBI taxonomy): Eukaryota > Metazoa > Chordata > Mammalia > Artiodactyla > Moschidae > Moschus > Moschus berezovskii. The sequence continues at coordinate 108,473,636 of NC_142468.1, read as the reverse complement.
TTTTAAAAGTGTTTTTCTACTTTTGTTTTAAAAAAAAGCCACTGAAATCGTGTTAGGGGTTGCATTGAATCTACAGGCAGCTTTGGTAATATTACCAGTTTAACCAATATTAATTCTTCCAATCCATGAATGTAAGGTAATTTTCTATTTGTTTCTTTGAATTCTTTCATTATCTTGAAATTTTCCAAGCAGAGACCTTACACCTCTTTAGTTAGATTTATTCTTAAAGTATTTTGTTGTTTTTGATGCTATTGTAAATGGGTTCAATTTTTTATTTTTCAGAAAATATATATATTTTTAATTTTTCAGAGTTGGATAGAAACTGTGTTAATTTTGCATACTATTTTTGTATTCTGCAAGTCTCCTGAACTCACTGATTATATCTAGTGAATTTTGTTGTTGAATCTTTAAGATTTTTTTGTATATAAAATCATGTTGTGCAATTAGAGACAATTTTGCTACTACTTTTCCAATTTTGTTGCCTTTTATTACTTTTTCTTGCCTGTTTATTCTAGCTAGGACTTCTAGTACTATACTGAACAGGAGTGGTGAGCACCTTGTCTTGTTTCTCATCTTAGAGGAAAAACCTTCAGCTTCACTATTGAACATAACATTAGCTGTGTGTTTGTTGTAGATAGCCTTTACTGTGTTGAGATATGTTCATTGTATTCCTAGTATAAGAGTTTTAATTTATAATGGATGTTGAATTTTGTCAAGTATTTTTTCTATGTCCATTGAGATGATCATACTGTTCTTTTCTTTCATTTTGCTCACGTGATTTATCACAGTGATTGTATTGTGTATGTTGGATTTTTGATTGTAGTAAATGATCCTTTTAGTGTACTGCTGAATTCAGTTTGCTAGTATTTTATTGAGAATTTTCGTGTCTATATTCATCAGGGATACTGGTCTGTGGTTTTCTCTTGTATCCTTTTCTGACCTCATAAAATGTGTTTGGGAGTGTTCCCTCCTCTTTGATTTTTTTACAAAGAGTCTTTAAATGTTAATTCTTTAAATGTTTGGTAAAATTCACCAGTGAGGCCATGTGGTCCTGGGCTTTTCTTTGTTGGAGGCTTTCGACTACTGATTCCGTCTCTACTGCTGCTGCTGCTGCTGCTAAGTTGCTTCAGTCGTGTCCGACTCTGTGTGACCCCAGAGACGGCAGGCCACCAGGCTCCCCTTGTCCCTGGGATTCTCCAGGCAAGAACACTGGAGTGGGTTGCCATTTCCTTCTCCAATGCATGAAAGTGAAAAGTGAAGTCGCTCAGTTGTGTCCGACTCTTAGCGACCCCATGGACCGCAGCCCACCAGGCTCCTCCATCCATGGGATTTTCCAGGTGAGAGTACTGGAGTGGGCTGCCATTGCCTTCTCTACTAGTGATGATCTATTTGAATTTTCTATTTGTTCTTGATTCAGTCTTGGTAGGTTATGTTTCTAACAATTTTTCCATTTCACATTAAATTGCATAGAAAATTTTCTTAAAATACTTATTTTTAAGTCCCTTTTATTGGTTCTGTTTCTTTTTCATTTCTAGTATTTGTAAAATTGAAGTTCTGTCTGCTTCTGTACTAGATAAATGCTATATCTTTTAAGGGGACTGGTGATACGTTTTAGTCTGCCAAGAATATATATATTATGATTCCCCTTATATAAACAAATGGTATGTTGTTTTTTTCTGAAACTATGCATGTTAATCTGTTGACAGTGGTTGAGTTTGTAGGAAAAGAGTACTGACTTTTAATTTTACACTTTTCAGTGCTTTTAGTTCTTTTTACTACATGCATTAGTTTCTAGTTTGTAAAAAGTGAGTTGATTGAATAACAGGATAGATTGTTAATGATCGTAGGTCATGGTGTTTTATTTGTACTTTTCTTTATTTTAATAATTTAAACAAATTTTATTTTAGATTTTAACAATTTTAAAATCCAGAAGGAAAAGAGCATAATAAATTAGGACAGTGGCTAGCAGAAACATTTAAATTCATGAGTATATCCCTCTGTATCCTTTTTGTGATAATATCAATCCTTGTGGGTCCAGGAGAAGAGTGGAGTTAGAAGTATGGTTGCCAATGAATTCTTCTTCAGAACAAGAAGAAGCTGTTACAGAGGTTTGCACTCTCAAGGAATCATTTCATTACTTTTGTTGTTCTGTCTCCTAAAAATGTAGGGATGAATTCTTAGGGACGGGCAGTTTAGAACACCAGAGGTCAGATGTAGACTTAATCTTCAGAATGAAAGTAATTGTTTTCTTGAATCAACTGAAGCTTTCTCTAGAACACAGAAAAATAACAGTCTTGGGAAAGCAAGTGTATTTACTTTGTAGTAAATTATAAGCAGGCGATTAAAGGTCAAGGCACAGTTTCTCCCTCAATCTGTACAGTGTTAGGAGTCAAACATGCAAATTTCTGAGAGCAGTACCATGAAACTCTTTACCAAGTACCAAGAATCATTGGTATTTGGAAACTCAGTACCAAGAATCATTCCTGGCTTTGCTTGCTGTTTGTGCCTGTGCCCTTCCTTCTAAAGGGTGTCCTCTGGCAGGGGAAGCATAAATATGGTGGCAGTGTAGCTCAGTAATACGCGGAAGATGAAGGAGTTGTGACCATCTTTAGGACCATGGTCTGTAAACCTTAGTATGTATCAAAATACCAGAAAGCCTGTTGGAACACATTTCTGAACCTCATCCCCACAGGTTCCCCACAGGTTCTGACTGAGTAGCTCTGGGTGGGGCCTTACGAGTTCTTCAGTGATGTTGCTTTTGGGGGTCTGGAGACCACAGTTGAGGAATTAGGCCTTCATAAAGGGCCTAATCCAGCAGCTGGAGACCTTGATTAATAGATTATGGTTTGGCCCTCTGGTATGTGATTACAAACCTCTAATAAGACCCAAAAAAGTGATTCTCAAACTTTAGTGGCAATAAGAATAAGACTCACCCGAGGATTTGTTGAGTTTTAGGTTCCCAGGACCTGTCTCCATGGCACTGAGAGGAGTTGCATTCACAGTTAGTATCATAGATGTTTTGATGCAATGGTCTGGGGACCATGGTTTAAAAACTACATTGCTGACATATTTAGAGGTTGCTATTTCCTAACATCTTCCTCTAAAATGATTAAGCCCAAATGTCAGTAGCACTTAGGTGAAGACCGATGATGCTGATATGTGAATAAAGAGTAGCAATTTTATTAAGAAAAGGAAGATTTGAAGTGAGTGCTCCTCTCTGCTAGCCTCACCTGGTAAAGCCAAGCTAATTATTTTTTACATTCCTGTCCCAGAACATCACTGTACAGCTGGTAGCCTTGCCAGAATTAAAACCACAGTGCTGTAGAAAACGTCAAGTTTATGTGGCTGATCTTGCAAGACCAAATTTGTAGAGAAAATACAACTAGGAAAGTAAGGACAGTTAGGGAAAAAAAAAAAAAGAAGAAGAAGAAAAATAAATCACCATTTCTATGTATATATGTGAATGTAGATGTAGGGAATCAATGTAAAAACCAGAATCCATTTCCAAGAACTACAAAGCCAAGGTTGAGACTTTTTTTTTTAACAAAAGTTTAAATGTACAATAGATTCCAAGACAATACTCCATTCTAGCTATAGGTAGCAACAGATATTATGGCAGGGAATCCAGGTTTTTAAACAGGAATGGAAGTAAGGATCATCATTGCCTCAGGCACAAGGAACAGCTTACTTTTTGCCAGATTTCTTAATTCCACTGGTGGCCAGGGGGCCTTTCCCTGCGGCCTTTGCTTTTAGCTCCTCGAGTTTCTTCTGCTCCTCCTTCTGCTTCTGCTTGAATGCCTTATCTTCCTCATCCATCTCCTCGGCTTGCTTCTTGGGCTGCTTCAGGGGCTTCTTCCTGCCACCTTCGTGGCCTGACATGGTGCCTGCCACCCCTTCCCCAGACCCTGCCACCGGAAGCAGAGCTTGGCACTTTCTTTTATTTTATCAAGTATATATTTCAGAAGTTTGAGTTTAAAATCTTTACTTAGTTCCTTTTAGTACAGTAAACCTTTAAAACCATAATGTTTTAGGCCTTTACTTGAAAACATCTGTGGTCTGATGGTCAAGATTCAAAATTGGAGCTAAGTCATCACAAAATAACCAATAGTAAGAAGGTTAAGTTGAATCAGTGTTAATTTTGTCACAATATAATCATTTCTAAGCTTTATAGCCTAACTGTTGAGTACAGGAGTAACCTTCTATTTGTGTCATTTGGTATTTAGTTATTCTATTCATGGAGTAACTTGCCACAAACTACCTGAGACAAGGTAGGGGTATTGGAAATTGCTTTAATGGCAGTTCTTGTCTCTGAAGTAGTTGTTCGATCATTCATCCTCCTGGAAAATACTGGGTTTCAGGTGTTGGTTCAAAAATGGAACATAAATCCTGCCAAGATTCTAGGCATTTGACAGCGTGTCAGTCATATATATCTGGCTTCTGGGATGATTTATACAGTTTTCTGGCATACGTTTTTTAACTGAAGCAAAATATAATACTGCACAAAAATATGTTTTTATGTATGTAGAATCAGTGTCACCACCACTCATATCAAGAAAAGGAATACTAACACCTCCATGGGCCTCCTCCTTGTTCCCTCAAGTCAGCGACCCCCATAAAAGGAATCACTGTTCTAAGAACTTCTATCAATATGGATTGGTTTGTCTGTTTTAGAGCTTAATATAAATGGAACGTTAGAAAATGGACTCTACTATTTTTGCCCTTTTTAGCTCAAGATTGTGTCTGTGAGATTTATAGATGTTGTTTCATGTTGCAGTGCTTTGATCTCTTTCATTGCCATGTAATATTCCATTCCTTGAATTGTTTTTTTACAATTTACCCATTCTATACTTCTCAGTTCAGTTCAGTCGCTTAGTTGTGTTCAACTCTTTGAGACCCATGAACCACAGCACAGCCTGGCGTGCTGTGGTTTTTTTAAATTAGAAAGAATGATGAAATAAGGATTGTTTTACAAGTATTTGTTGTACATGTACATTCATGGATGTAGAGTTTATCTCTGGGAATGGAATTGCTAGCACATAGGATTTACATATGTACAGTTTGGTCTGTACTGAGTTACCAAAAAGTTTTCCCAAGTGATAATACGAATTTCAAAATTATGTTAGTAATTTAAAATCATAACAGCAATATATGAGAGTTGTTGGTACTCCACATCCTCACAAACACTTGGTATGGTTCTGTTTTATTTTAAACTGTTTTGGCAGGTGCATAACGGATTTTATTGTTAGTTTATTTTAAATATCCTGGATGACTAATGAAATTAAGTATCTTTATATTTGTTTATTGGTCATTTGAATATCTTTTTTGGGGTGAAATTCCTGTTCCATACTTTAACTCTTTAAAAATGCCTGCTTTCTCTGACTGATTTATCAAACATCTTTATATGTTCTATAAGTCTTCATTCAGATATCTGTATTGAAAACATCTTTTACTTTGTGGTATATCTTCTTATTCTCTTAACAGTAACTTTTGATGAGCAGAAGTTTTATATTTTAATGGAGTCCAACTTATCAACATTTCTGTTTGTGCTTGATGCTACTTCTCTCTGGTTTAAGAATCTTTTGCAGTTGCAAGGTCACAAAGATATTCTTCTGTGTAACTTTTTATAAGCTTTAAAGTTTTACCATTCATATTTAAGTCTTCAGTCCATCCAAAAACTGATTTTTGTGTATAAAATCTAAGGGCCAAGATATTTTCCCTCCCATGTAAGTATCAAAATAATCTAGCACCATTTATTGGAAAACCATTATTTCCTATTGCACTGCAGTGGCCTCTTTGTTATAAAGTAGATAACCATTCACCTGGAGGCTTCAGAACTCTCCATTTTATTCCAATGGTCTATTTGTCTATTCTTATAAAGCGACATCCATGATGTTCAAGTTGGTTTTAGAAAAGGCAGAGGAACCAGAGATCAAATTGTAAACATCTGCTGGATCATTGAAAAAGCAAGAGAATTCCAGAACAACATCTGTTTCTGATTTATTGACTATGCCAAAGCTTTGACTGTGTGGATCACAATAAACTGTGGAAAATTCTGAAAGAGATGGGAACACCAGACCACCTGACCTGCCTCTTGAGAAATCTGTATGCAGGTCAGGAAGCAACAGTTAGAACCGGACATGGAACAACAGACTGGTTCAAATAGGAAAAGGAGTACGTCAAGGCTGTATATTGTCACCCTGCTTATTTAACTTATATGCAGAGTACATCATGAGAAATGTGGGGCTGGATGAAGCACAAGCTGGAATCAAGATTGCCAGGAGAAATATCAATAACCTCAGATATGCAGATGCCACCACCCTTATGGCAGAAAGTGAAGAAGAACTAAAGAGTCTCTTGATGAAAGTGAAAGAGGAGAGTGAAAAGGTTGGCTTAAAGCTCAACATTCAGAAAACTAAGATCATGGCATCTGGTCCCATCACTTCATGGGAAATAGATGGGTAAACAGTGGAAACAGTGGCTGACTTTATTTTTCTGGGCTCCAAAATCACTGCAGATAATGATTGCAGCCATGAAATTAAAAGAAGGAAGGAAAGTTATGACCAACCTAGACAGCATATTAAAAAGCAAAGATATTACTTTGCCAACAAAGGTCCATCTAGTCAAGGCTATGGTTTTTCCAATAGTCATGTATGGATGTGAGAGTTGGACTATAAAAAAGCTGATCGCCAAAGAATTGATGCTTTTCAACTGTGGTGTTGGAGAAGACTCTTGAGAGTCCCTTGTACTGCAAGGAGATCCAACCAGACCATCCTAAAGGAGATCAGTCTTGGATGTTCTTTGGAAGGACTGATGCTGAAGCTGAAACTCCAATACTTTGACTGCCTGATGCGAAGAGCTGACTCATTTGAAAAGACCTTGATGCTGGGAAAGAGTGAAGGCAGTAGAAGAAGGGGAGCACAGAGGATGAGATGGTTGGATGGCATCACCGACTTGATGGACATGAGTTTGAGTGAAATCTGGGAGTTGGTGATGGACAGGGAGGCCTGGCATGCTGTGATTCATGGGGTCGCAAAAAGTTGGACATGACTGAGCGACTGAACTGAACTGAAAGCTATTAGACATTGTTTTGTTTTGAAATTTTATTTTCTAATAATGTATGTAGACTACCCAATAGCCTTAGTCTTTATACCTTGTATTTCTTTTTCTAGATAGGCTCTCCAGGGTAGTGTTGAATAGACCTGGTTTTAGCAGAACTTCTTGTTGTAAATATGGTAATAGGGGAAAACTCAAAGGGAAAGGTTTTTATGTTATATCAGTAAGATGTTTTCTGTTTGTTTGTTAGCAACACTTTGTTAGATTTGTGGTTTGCCACTATTCGTGGTTTGCTAAGGGTTCTTTTCCAGATGGAAGAAATTAATTTCATCTATATTGTCCAATTTATCTTCATAAAGTTGTTCACAGTGTCTCTTGTCTTTTTAAATTGAGGCAAAATGTGTGCACAGTGAACTGTACAGAACTTAAGTTTATAATTTGGTAAGTTTTGCCCAAGTTCAACAACATTATCAAGATTTAGAATATTTTCATTACACTAAAAGTTCCCTTGTGCCCTCTTCCAATCAATTTCCAGCACATTTTTTACTTCTTTAACAGATTGCTTTCTCCTTTTTCTTGAACTTGATGTGAAAGGAATAATTATATTTTTGGAGGGGTATTCTGTTTTCTGTGTCTCAACATAATGTTTGTGAGATTCATTGATCTTGTGGCATGCATCAGTAGTTTATTTTTGTTTGTTTGTTTTTTTCATTGTTGAGCAATATGTCATTGAATGAATAGACCAAAATTTGTTTATCAGTTCTATCAGCTGACAAATTATTTTTATTTCGGGGCTTTTTTAGTGAAAACTTCAATCAACAGTCTTCTAAATGTCTTAGAATTCTCATGAAATATTTTGTGGACATTTGTCTTCATTCACTTGTGTAAATGGGAGTGAAACTACTGGATCATAAGATTGTTGTTGTTGAGTGGCTAAGTTGTGTCTGACTCTTTGTGACCCCATGAACTGCAGAACGCCAGGCTTCCCTGTCCTTCACTAGCACCCAGAGTTTGCTCAGACTCATGTCCATTGAGTTGGTGATGCCATCCAACCATCTTATCCTCTGTTGTCGCCTTCTCCTCCTGCCCTCAATGTTTCCCATTGGCATCGGATGGCCAAAGTATTGGAACTTCATTTTCAGCATCAGTCCTTCCAATGAGTATTCAGGTTTGTTTTCCTTTAGGATTGATTGGTTTGATCTTGCTGTCCAAGGGACTCTCAAGAGTCTTTTCCAGCACTAGTTTGAAGGCATCAATTCTTTAGTGCCCAGCCTTCTTTATGGTCCAACTCTCATATCCATCATGACTACTAGAAAAACCATAGCTTTGACTACACAGACTTTTGTCAACAAAGTGATGTCTCCATTTTTTTAATACACTGTTTAGGTTTGTCATAGCTTTTCTTCCAAGGAGCAAGCATCATTTAATTTCATGGCTGTAGTCGCTGTCCGCTGTGATTTTGGAGCCCAAGAAAATAAAATCTGTTCCCATTTCCACTTTTTTCCCTTCTATTTACCATGAAGTGATGGGACCAGATGCCGTGATCTTACATTTTTGAATGTTGAGTTTTAAGCCAGCTCTTCACTCTCCTCTTTCATTCTCATCAAGAGGCTCTTTAGTTCCTCTTTGCTTTCTGCCATTAGATCATAAGGCAGGTATCCATTCAAAGCTATAATAAATTGTCAAAGAGCCTTCCAGAGAGGTCTGCTTGTCTTACGCCCCCATCGTCAGTGGCCGGGCTTGCAGTTGCTTTACAGCCTCATTGGTCCTTGGTGGTGGTTTCTCCCTTTGACCTATCCCAGGGTTGCAAGGCACTGTCTCCTGATGGCTTTAATGTGCATTCCCTCAGGCTAGTGATGTTGAGCTCCACTTCCTGTGCTTTCTGGCCACTCACATATTTTCTTTTTTTTTTTGTAGTGTCTGTTCAAGATTTTAGAACATTTAAAAAATTGAATTGTTTTTAATTATTGAATTTTAGAGTTCTTAAAATATTGTGAATAACTTCTTTATCACACACATACACTGCTAGTATTTTCTCCCAGTGTCTGGCTTATCTTGTCTTGAAATTATCTTTTTTATGTGAGAATAGATTTAGATTTACAGAGACATTGCAGAAATAGTACAGTTTCCATACACCCGCACTCAGTTTCTCATGTTATTAATACCTTATGTTAGTATAGTACATTTGTCATAATTAGTGGACCGATACTGACACAGTATCATTAGTTAAGTCCATATGTTATTGATATTTTCTTGGTTTTGCCAAATGTCTTTTTTTCTGTCCCAGAGCCCATCCAAGATATCACATTTAGTTGCTCTGTACCCTTAAGCTGCTCTTGACTATGACCGTTTCTCAGAATTTTTCATGTTTTTGATGCCTTTGATAGTTTTGAGGAGTACTAGACCAGTGTTTTGTAGGCATTTCTTTTTTTATGACTTAGACTGTGTTTATGGGATTTGGGGAGGATGATCACATAGGTAAAGTGCCCATCTTAACACCTCATATCAAAGGCACATCCTATTGACATGACTTATTGTTGCTGTTAATCTTAATCATCTGACGTAAAGTGCTGTTTGTCAGGTTTCTCCACTGTGGTCATTGTTTCCTCTTTCGCATACCATACTCACTGGAAGAAAGTTACTTTGTCAGTTCACACTTCAGAGAGTGTAAAGTTATCCTCCCATCTCCTTAAGGGTAGAGTATCCACCTTGATTATTTGGAGTTTTCTGCACAGTTGGCTTGATTGTCATTTATTCATTCAGTTGTATCAATATAGCCTCCTGTATGTTTATGTTTGTTTACTGCATCTTTTGGTTTATAATCCAGTACTACTCTTTGATATTTTGTTCTTGATTATTCCGGCTTTGGACACTGGGCACTCCTTCAGTTGCCTCCTGTTCCCCTAGTATAATCCTGTTATGTAATAGTCACTGTTACTATTCTTTAGCAATTCCTTACGTTCTGGCATCATAAAATGCTCATCTTCTATGTTTTCATCTCCACTCCATCTCCATTTCTCCAGGGAGCCCTGGTTCCTTTTATTGGAGGATATAATTAGAAATCTATAGCTGGTATTTTGTTATTTCTATCAGATCCATTTAGTAAACAACAATATGGTATGTGTGTGTATAGGAACCCATGAATATACACATACCTCGGTCTAGATATCCAGCTATAACTGTATTAAGCTAAACATGAGTTCATTCCTATGCATCCAAATGTAATTCAGTATCACATGGATCAATCTAGGCTTTTCTTAGTGCTTTTCTCTGATCTCTTACTTAAGCAGTGAGAAACCTGGCTTCTATCATCAGGTATTAATTTACTTAAGTGTTTGATTCTGGTATACATGAATAGTGATTTCAGATGTATTTGTCTATATCCTTAAACTAGAGGACAGTGGTTGTGTGTAGTTTCTTTTGTCTGTAGTCTTACAAACTCTGCTTGTTTCCAAAGTTACTTAGTTACTCTGCTTGTTTCCAAAGTATTTTCTTGCCTTAATTCCCACAGTTGTATACGTTTGGAAAGCATATTCTTTTGTCACAGTCTGCATTTCCATTCTGGAATTCCCTGGACTCCTAAATGACTTTTTAAAAATCTGCATACTTTAAAATTCAGTCCCCCCTAAAATTCCATGGGTTTTGACAAATGTGTAGGATCATGTATACACCATTACAGTATAATACAATATAGTTGAATTGCACCAAAAAAAAATATCTTCTGCTTCACTTATACAGCCCCCCTCCAAATATTCACCTATCACTGACCTGTTCACTGCCTCAGTTTTGTGTTTGTGATAATGTTACACAAATGGAATTATACAGTATGTAGCCTTTGATACTGACTTCTTTCACTCACCAATACTGAATGCAATTAAGAATCTCCCCTGTCTTTAAGTGAGTCGATACCTCATTCTTTTTTAAAATCACTGAATTGTATTCTATCATATAGATATATTAGAGCATGTTTATCATTTCCTTATTGAAGAATATCAGCTCCTTGCTGCCTGTTAGCTGAAGGCTTCCCTGAGTTCTTTGTCATGTAGGATACTGCATAGGGCAGTTTACTTACTCAAAACCAACAGTGAGTAAATCAATGGATAGGATAGAATCAGTAGAGAAAGTTATCCGACAAGAAGGAAGTTACAGTTGCATGTAACATAATCAAGGAAATGACTTCTCATCTACTTTGCTTTTTCCCGTGCTTAGAAACAAATCACAGGTCCTGCCAACACTCAGGCTAAGGAGATTGTACAGGACATGGGATATCGGGAGGTGGGGATAACTGGGGCCATCCTAGCATCTCTTCTCCAAAGAAGCACTTTTTTCAGTCTTAGCCTAGAGAGTGATGATATTACTGAATAGGACAAATAAAATCAATGATGTGTGACAAATAGGGAGGAATCAGGATTTGATATTAGACCTGCACATTCATGTGGAGCAGAGACTCAGGAAGAAGGATTTGAGTAATAGACAGCCATCTGATAACCATCAAATTATGGTCCAAAAAAGGACCTCCTTAATGTACTGATGAGTGCATTGTGTTGGCAAAACTCTATTAGCCTTTGCCCTGCTTCATTCTCTACTCCAAGGCCAAATTTGCCTGTTGTTGCTGCTGCTGCTAAGTCACTTCAGTTGTGTCCGACTCTGTGCAACCCCATAGACAGCAGCCCACCAGGCTCCCCTTTCCCTGGGATTCTCAAGGCAAGAACACTGAAGTGGGTTGCCATTTCCTTCTCCAGTGCATGAGAGTGAAAAGTGAAAGTGAAGTCGCTCAGTCGTGTTCAACTCTTAGCAACCCCATGAACTGCAGCCTACCAGGCTCCTCTGTCCATGGGATTTTCCAGGCAAGAGTACTGGAGTGGGGTGACATTGCCTTCTCCAAAATTTGCCTGTTACCCAAGGTATTTCTTGACTTCCTGCTTTTGCATTCCAGTCCCCTATAATGAAAAGGACATCTTTTTTGGGTGTTAATTCTAGAAGGTCTTCTAGGTCTTCATAGAATCATTCAACTTCAGCTTCTTCAGCATTATTGGTTGGTGCATTACTTGGATTACTGTGATATGAATGGTTTGCCTTGAAAACAAACAGAGATCATTCCGTCGTCTTTGAGTTTGCATCCAAGTACTGTGTTTTGGACTCTTCTGTTGACTTTGATGGCTACTCCATTTCTTCTAAGGGATTCTTGCCCACAGTAATAGATATAATGGTCATCTGCGTTAAATTCACCCATTCCAGTCCATTTTAAGTTGCTGACTCTTAGAATGTCAACATTCACTCTTGCCATCTCCTGTTTGACCACTTCCAGTTTGCCTTGATTCATGGACCTAACATTCCAGGTTCCTATGCAATATTGCTCTTTACAGCATTGGACTTTACTTCCACCACCAGTCACATTAACATCTCGGTGTTGTTTTTGCCTTGGCTCCATTTCTTCATTCTTTCTGGAGTGATTTCTCCACTAATCTCAAGTAGCATGTTGGGCACCTAACGTCCTGGGGAGTTCATTTTTCAGTGTCCAATCTTTTTGCCTTTTCATACTGTTCATGGTGTTCTCAAGGCAAGAATACTGAAGGGGTTTGCCATTCCATTCTCCAGGGGACCATGTTCTGTCAGAACTCTCCACCATGACTGGTCCATTTTGGGTGACCCTACATGGCTTGGCTCATAGTTCCATTGAGTTAGACAAGGCTGTGGTCCACAAAAGAAGACTCTATACATGGACATCACCAGATGGTCAATATTTACATCAGATTGATTGTATTCTTTGTAGTCAAAGATAGAGAAGCTCTATACAGTCAGCAAAAATAAAACCAGGAGCTGACTGGGGCTCAGATCATGAACTCCTTATATCCAAATTCAGACTTAAATTGAACAAAGTAGGGAAAACCACTAGACCATTCAAGTATGACTTAAATCAGCTCCCTTATGAATATACAGTGGAGGTGACAAATAGATTCAAAGGATTAGGTCTGAGAGACAGAGTGCCTGAATAACTATGGACAGAGGTTTGTGACCATGAAAAGGAAGCAGTGACCAAGAGCATCCACAAGAAAAAGAAATGCAAAAAACCAAAATGGTTGTCTGAGGAGGCCTTACAAACAGCTATGAAAAGAAGAGAAGATAAAGGCAAAGGAGAAAAGGAAGAAGATATACACATTTGAATGCAGAGTTCCAAAGAATAGCAAAGAGAGATAAGAAAGCCTTCCTCAGTGATCAATGCAAAGAATTAGAGAAAAACAATAGAAGGGGAGACTAGAGATCTCTTTAAGAAAGTTAGAGATACCAAGGGAACTTTTCATGCAAAGATGGGCTCAGTAAAGGACAGAAAATATATGGATCTAACAGAAACATAAGATATGAAGAAGCAGAAGAACTGTACAAAAAAGATCTTCATGACCCAGATAATCATGATGATGTGATCACTCACCTAGAGCCAGACGTCCTGGAAAGTGGCATCAAGTGGCCCTTAGGAAACATCACTACAAACAAAGCTAGTGGAGGTAATGGAATTCCAGTTGAGCTATTTCAAATCCTAAAAGATGATGCTGTGAAAGTGCTCCAATCAATATGTCAGCAAATTTGGAAAACTCAGCAGTGTCCACAGGACGCAAAATTCTGGGCTGGATGAAGCACAAGCTGGAAGCAAGATTGCCGGAAGAAATATCAATAACCTCAGATATGCAGATGATGCCACTCTTATGGCAGAAAGCGAAGAGGAACTAAAGAGCCTATTGTTGAAAGTGAAAAAGGAGAGTGAAAAAGTTGGTTTAAAACTGAACATTCACAAAACTAAGATCATAGCATCCAGTCAAATCACTTCATGGCAAACAGATGGGAAACAGTGGAAACAGTGACAGACTTTATTATTTTGGGCTCCAAAATCACTGCTAATGGTGACTGCAATGATGAAATTAAAAGACACTGACTCCTTGGAAATAAAGTTATGACCAACGTAGACAGCATATGAAAAAGCAGAGACATTGCTTTGCCAACAAGTGTCCGTCTAGTCAAAGCTGTGGTTTTCCAGTAGTTGTGTATGGATGTGAGAGTTGTACTGTGAAGAAAGCTGATTGCCAAAGAATTGTTGCTTTTGAACTGTGATGTTGGAGAAGGCTCTTGACAGTCCCTTGGTCTTCAAGGAGATCCAACCAGTCCATCCTAAAGGAAATCAGTCCTGAATATTCATTGGAAGAATTCATGTTGAAGCTGAAACTCCAATGCAGTGAATTTGGAGCCCAAATGATTAAGTCTGCCACTGTTTCCCCATCTATTTGTCATGAAGTGATGGGGCCAGATGCCATGATCTTAGTTTTCTGAATGTTGAGCCTTAAGCCAACTTTTTCACCCTCCTCTTTCACTTTCATCAAGAGGCTCTTTAGTTCTTATTCACTTTCTGCCATAAGGGTGGTGTCATCTGCATATCTGATGTTATTGATATTTCTCCTGGCAATCTTGATTCCAGCTCGAGCTTCATCCCGCCCAGCATTTCTCATGATCTATTCTCCATATAAGTTAAATAAGCAGGGTGACAATAAACAACCTTACATACTCCTTTTCCTATTTGGAACCAGTCTGTTGTTGCATGTCCGGTTCTAACTTTTGCTTCCTGAGCTGCTTACAGATTTCTCAAGAGGCAAGTCAGGTGGTCTGGTATTCGCATCTCTTGAAGAATTTTCCACAGTTTATTGTGATCCACACAGTTTGGCATAGTCAATAAAGCAGAAATAGATGTTTCTCTGGAACTCCCTTGCTTTTTCCATGATCCAGTGGATATTGGCAATTTGATCTCTGGTTTCTCTGCCTTTTCGAAAAGCAACGTGAACATCTGGAAATTCATAGGTCACGTATTGTTGAAGCCTTGCTTGGAAAATGTTGAGCATTACTTTACTAGCATGTGTGATGAGTTCAATTGTGCGGTAGTTTGAAAATTCTTTGACATTGCCTTTTTGAGATTGGAATGAAAACTGACCTTTTCCAGTCCTGTGGCCACTGCTGAATTTTCCAAATTTGCTGGCAGATTGAGTACAGAACTTTCACAACATCATCTTTTAGGATTTGAAATAGCTCAACTGGAGTTCCATCACCTCCATTAGCTTTGTTCAGTATGATGCTTCTTAAGTCCCACTTGACTTCACATTCCAGGATGTTTGGCTCTAGGTGAGTGATCACACCATCGTGATTATCTGGGTCTTGAAGATCTTTTTTGTACATTTCTTCTGTGTAGTCTTGCCACCTCTTCTTAATATCTTCTGCTTCTGTCAGGTCCATACCATTTCTGTCCTTTATTGAGCTCATCTTTGCATGAAATGTTCCCTTTTATCTCTGATTTTCTTGAAGGGATCTCTAGTCTTTCCCATTCTATTGTTTTCCTCTATTTCTTTGCATTGATTGCTGAGGAAGGCTTTCTTACCTCTCCTTGCTATTCTTTGGAACTCTGCATTCAAATGGGTGTATCTTTCCTTTTCTCCTTTTCTTTTTGCTTCTCTTCTATTCACAGCTATTCTTCTATTCACTTCTATTCACAGTAAGGCCTTCTCAGACAGCCATTTTGCATTTTTGCATTTCTTTTTCTTGGGGCTGGTTTTGATCCCTGTCTCCTGTACAATGTCACGAATCTCCATCCATCGATCATCAGGCACTCTATCAAATCTAGTCCCTTAAATCTATTTCTTAATTCCACTGTATAATAGACCAAAGTCCATCTAGTCAAGGCTATGGTTTTTCCCATGGTCATTTATGGATGTGAGAGTTGGACTGTGAAGAGAGCTGACTGCCAAAGAATTGATGCTTTTGAACTGTGGTGCTGGAGAAGATTCTTGAGAGTCCCTTGGACTGCAAGGAGATCCAACCAGTCCATTCTAAAGGAGATCAGTCCTGGGTGTTCATTGGAAGGACTGATGCTGAAGCTGAAACTCCAATACTTTGGCCACCTCAAGCGATGAGTTGACTCACTGGAAAAGACTCTGATGCTGGGAGGGATTGGGGGTGGGAGAAGACGGGGACGACAGAGAATGAGATGGCTGGATGGCACCACCGACTCGATGGACATGAGTTTGAGTGAACTCCGGGAGTTGGTGATGGACAGGGAGGCCTGGCGTGCTGTGATTCATGGGGTCGCAAAGAGTCGGACACGACTGAGCGACTGAACTGAACTGAACTGAATCATATGGGATTTGATTCAGGTCATACCTGAATGGTTTAATAGTTTCCCCCACTTTCTTCAATTTAAGTCTTAATTTGGCAATAAGGGGTTCATGATCTGAGCCACAGTCAGCTTCCGGTTTTGTTTTGCTGACTGTATATAGCTTCTCCATCTTTGGCTGCAAAGAATATAATCAGTCTGATTTTGGTGTTGACCATCTGGTGATGTCCATGTGTAGAGTCTTCTCTTGTGTTGTTGGAAGAGGGTGTTTGCTATGACCAGTGTGTTCTCTTGGCAAAACTCTATTAGCCTTTACCCTGCTTCATTCCGTGCTCCAAGGCCAAGTTTGCCTGTTACTCCAGGTGTTTCTTGACTTCCTACTTTTGCATTCCAGTCCCCTATAATGAAAAGGGCATCTTTTTTTGGGTATTAGTTGTAAAGGATCTTGTAGGTCTTCATAGACCCATTCAACTTCAGCTTCTTCAGCATTACTGGTCAGGGCATAGACTTGAATTACCCTGATATTGTATGGTTTGCCTTGGAAACAAACAGAGATCATTCTGTTGTTTTTGAGATTGCATCAGTTACTGCATTTTGGACTCTTCTGTTTACTATGATGGCTACTCCAATTCTTCTAAGGGTTTCCTGCCCACAGTAGTAGATATAATGGTCATCTGTGTTAAATTCACCCATTCCAGTCCATTGTAGTTCACTGATTCCTAGAATGTCTACGTTTACCGTTGCCATCTCCTTTTGACCACTTCGAGTTTGCTTTGATTCATGGACCTAACATTCCAGGTTCCTATGCAGTATTGCTCTTTACAGCATCGGACTTTACTTTCATCACCAGTCACATCCATATCTTGGTGTTGTTTTTGCTTTAGCTCCATCCCTTCATTCTTTCTGGAGTGATTTCTCCACTGATCTCAAGTAGCATATTGGGCACCTGCCATCCTGGGGAGTTCATTTTTCAGTGTCCAATCTTTTTGCCTTTTCATACTGTTCATGGTGTTCTCTAGGCAAGAATACTGAAGTGATTTGCCATTCCATTCTCCAGTGGACCACATTCTGTCAATAACTTTAGTACTTTCTTTCAAAATTTAGTACTTCCAGTATGTCAAGTTAAACCATTCTGAGATTTGAGAATGTCTTTAAAGGAAAATTGTAGAGCGCATCTTGATGAAATTGTGTTTTGAAGTTTGTGGATTAGTTAAACATCTTTTATTGTTTTACATGTCTTTCATGTAAGTTTTTTCATAAGGAATATATTGACTTTGTTTCCTGTTATCTGGGAGCTCTTGGTATGGAAACCTTTGTTTAAAACCTCCCATCCTTTGATCAGTGGTTTAGGAATAGGGATTGGCTTTACAGATACACAGTTCAAATTAATGTGACAGTCCTTGTTTTTAATATGCAAATGGCTGAGTTGGGGTAAGGGAAGAAACTGTGTTGATAGTTTATACCTAAATTTCACAGTACCAGTTAATAGGCCTCAGCAGTTACAATTTATTTGTTAAACAGAATCTTATTTGGGATGTATTGCTTTATTGTTCAATTAAGCATGGTGTGCTCCTAAAAAAAAAAAAAAGAATCATAGATCTCATGCCTAAGTTACCAGGTCAAGACAAACTTAGCTGAATTCTGGAGTGCCTGAGATTCCCAAGTCCTTCATTTTCTCTTGCCCTTGGACAGGATTGAGTCTAGAAACTGGAATGAAATTAAATCCACAGTTTAAAGGAGAGGAGCTTTATAAACACCCCAATCTGTTGTCTGGTAACTCCTCTGAGGCCTCAGGGAGATTGCAAGGGATGCAGCCTCCCTTTTAGTTTCCTTTTTTCTTTCTTTGACATACTGTCTCCAGGGCCTAAATATATTTCCCCTAGCTCCCAAGGGCTTTTCTATTTTAAACCTTCTTTCAAATAGTGGAATAAAAGGCCTTGTGCCTTAGTCTTGGAATTTCAAATATTATGGGAGCGGTAGAAGTGTTCCATAGGAAAGTAATATCCTGAATCTATATCTTTCTGAAATTGTATCTCCAGAGGGCTACTTACCCTTCAATGAAAGGTCACCTGTTCATCTCCCACCAAAGAGTTATTTGCGGGGCAGCTATTGGTGCTATGAACTGTGTTACTTCTAGAATAAAACTGAGAAAAATACACATTATTCCTGCCTTTAAGATTGTTTAGTCTAGTGATGCAGCAGACTTATCAGTGATTCATGGACACATAGCAAACTTAGGGCTCTAATTAGGGCACAGAGAAGGAGACACATATCCTGATTATTTCATAGCAGAGGAATGGGCTTGATCATGAAGACTATTTTATGCCAGGTTGAGGATTTTATTGTTTCTAAAACATTTTCAGGATGGAAGAAACATTTTTGTTTTAGAAGATCACTTTGCCTACAGAGTCAAGAACGGACTGAAGAGGAGGCAAGCGTGAATTCAGGGAGAGCAGGAGGATGGACATCGCAGAAACAGATCGTGCAGGCTGGACTCGAGCGTAGCCACTGGCAATATGGAAGACAAGTGTGAAAGATCCTTTGGGACTCGTGGGTCAGCAGGCCCTGTGGGACAGTGCGTTGCGGTTTGCACAGCAGGATGGATGCTAGTTCTCGTCCCTGAGACAGACATCCCTGGAGGAGGCCATGTGTTTTAGTAGAGGAAGATATAGGAGCAGTTCATGAATTAAAGTTTAATTGGAGGGGTTTGAGAGGGATTTGAAATGTCCAAAAGGAAATATCAGGTTGCAGTTGCTAGGTGAGTCCAGCATTCAGAGTAAAGGCTGTCAGTCTCCTTGATCACTTCAGTTCAGTTCAGTCGCTCAGTCGTGTCCAACTCTTTGCAACCCCATGAATCGCAGCATGCCAGGCCTCCCTGTCCATCACCAACTCCTGGAGTTCACTCAAACTCATGTCCACTGAGTCGGTGATGCCATGCAGCCATCTAATCCTCTGTCGTCCCCTTCTCCTCCTGCCCCCAATCCCTCGCAGCATCAGGGTCTTTTCCAGTGAGTCAACTCGTCGCATGAAGTGGCCAAAGTATTGGAGTTTCAGCTTTAGCATCAGTCCTTCCAATGAACACCCAGGACTGATCTCCTTTAGAATGGACTGGTTGGATCTCCTTGCAGTCCAAGGGACTCTCAACAGTCTTCTCCAGCACCACAGTTCAAAAGCATCAATTCTTCGGCAATCAGCGTTCTTCATAGTCTAACTCTCACATCCATACATGACCATGGGAAAAACCATGGCCTTGACTAGACGGACCTTTGTTGACAAAGTAATGTCTCTGCTTTTTAATATGCTATCTAGGTTGGTCATAACTTTCCTTCCAAGGAGTAAGCGTCTTTTAATTTCATGGCTGCAATCAGCATCTGCAGTGATATTTTAACCCCAAAAATAAAGTCGGACACTGTTTCCACTGTTTCCCCATCTATTTCCCATGAAATGATGGGACCATGATCATGAAGCCATGATCATCATTTTCTGAATGTTGAGCTTTAAGCCAACTTTTTCACTCTCCTCTTTCACTTTCATCAAGAGGCTTTTGAGTTCCTCTTCACTTTCTGCCGTAAGGGTGGTGTCATCTGCATATCTGAGGTTATTGATATTTCTCCCAGCAATCTTGATTCCAGCTTGTTCTTCTTCTAGCCCAGCGTTCCTCATGATGTACTCTGCATAGAAGTTAAATAAGCAGGGTGACAATATACAACCTTGATGTACTCCTTTTCCTATTTGGAACCAGTCCGTTGTTCCATGTCCAGTTCTAACTGTTGCTTCCTGACCTGCATACAGGTTTCTCAAGAGGCAGGTGAGGTGGTCTGGTATTCCCATCTCTTTCAGAATGTTCCACAGTTTATTGTGATCCACACAGTCAAAGGCTTTGGCATAGTCAATAAAGCAGAAATAGATGTTTTTCTGGAACTCTCTTGCTTTTTCAATGATCCAGCGGATTTTGGCAATTTGATCTCTGGTTCCTCTGCCTTTGGTCTTCTTGATAATACTTGAAAATTCCTGGGCATGGATGATATCACCCAGAGAAGGGCATAGAATGAGAAATACAGACCAATATGTAAACACGATGCCATGTGCATTTAAAAAACAAACTTCTGGGCCATATGGGCTTTGGCAAAGACACATTGATCTAATTTGATCTTTCTTCCCATCAATTATTTACAGTGACTTTGGTCCTGGACCATTTCTCTGTAAATATATAAACTGAAGAAAGCAGCTAATCTCAAAGGACTATATATTTAAAATCATTTTTTTTATATTACAAACCTAGAAACTGAAAATGCAAATGAGTATATGGATGGAGAAAGGGAAAATATCTATATTAAAAGTTTTTCCAGAACTGAATTAAAATAATTTCTGAAAAGATGAGTAATACCAATTTTGTGCCTGAAAGTGAAGGCATGTTGCTTTGCAGGGTGTACGTGGCAATGGCACCTATCTCCATCCTTAGTTCAGAGAAAATAATTCCTCTTATTGGATAATTTTTTTGATATCTGAAAATTTGAAAGTCACAGTTTAATTAATCAACATCTGAATTGCTTGATATTTTCATTTCAAATTCTGAGACAGGGAATGCACTCCTAAGGATGCAGAGGAAATCGGGACTCAGTGAGGTCTCAGCACACAGGCAGGATCCTTATTGAACCATTGAAGATAGTCTCCTTGGAGGATTTTGTAAATGTTGAAAAAAGTTTTTCTCTGCTTTGAAGGTATCTGATAGGACCATTTTATGACCATTACTTGGAATTTTCTCAATATCTAATCAATTTGAAATTCTTTCTCAAGTCTAGTCCAGTTCTTTCTTGCTTTCCTTTAAGCCATTTCTTCTTATTCAAAATGACCAGCAGCTGCCTAGCATCTTTCATTTAATAATTCTTCATATAAGTAAGGAGATTAATGAAGTCAGTTCTCAGTCTCATCATCTGAGCTAAAATCACCCATTGAATGAGTGGTGTGCCATTACACACTTAATGTGGTATGCTAGGTGTGAGTGTGCTCAGTTGGGTCTGACTTTTTGTGACCCTATGGACTGTAGCCCACCAGGCTCCTCTGTCCATGGGATGCTCTGGTCAGGAATACTGGAGTGGATTGCCATTTTCTCTTCCAAGGGATCTTCCCAACCAACCCACGGATCGAACCCATGTCTCCTGTAGTGGCAGGTGAATTCTTTACCACTCAAACCACCTGGGACGAGAAAAAAGTAAAGATGCCTAGACAACCAGTGCTGACACAGGGGAAACAACTTCATCCATCCAACCCTTTTCTCAAAAGTCCCTTTTACAAGCCCTCAGTATATACTTTTGGTCTTCTTTTGATTTGGGGGGATTAGAAATAGAAATGAAGAAGGATGGTTCTGTCTGTATATGAAAAGTTAAATTGATGCAGACCCTTCCTGTTATTCTTGATTACATTGGTGGAATTCATTTGCTCCCTTAACAGATGCTTATTCAGCCCCTAGGTTGTGCCAGGCACCATCAAAAGTTCTAAGGCTATAACTGAACAATTGAAATGTACTTTTCCTCATGGACCATGAATACGATGGAATGATTGTAGGGGTGAGTCTAAAAATTGGAAACTGTATTATTCCTTGCTAATTGCATCTTCAGTTTTATACTCAGTTGTTCAAACAAAATTAATTGAGTCTACTCATGCTAGGTGTAGGGCTCTCATGGCACTTGTAATTTGCTAAGAAGAGGAAGTCAAAACATAGATCATTGCATGACAACCTAAAGTAAACAAGAGATTTTTGCAAGGCAGCACAAGATTAACAGCTGAATGCATGGTTCAGATTCTGAGGAGCTATTTGCTAAATTATGTCATGAAATATTTTTTTCCTTCACAATGTTAGTTGGTGGAATATACATAATGTAAAAATAATTTGATGTCTGCCTTCATTCGATCAACTAATAGTATCTTTGTGGTAACATGATGTGAAGTTTTAATTATCCTTCATTTTGGGACTCTCTTTGCTCTGAATCCATTTAGTTGTATGTCAGGCTTTCATTAAATTCACAGAACCTAGTGATTATTCCATATGGTTGTTTATTAAATATATGCTTCCAGCAGCAGAATTTGAACAATAATCTAGATGTTCCAGGATACTTAACACTTTTGTAATTTATGCAAATAATCCTTTTCTTTGTTAACTTGCCCTTGAAACAAACCAACCATTTGTCACCTGTGTGATGTTTGTATTATTCCTCAGACTATGGCTGACATTGGGCAAATTAAGAAGACAACAGATTAACTTTCTTTGCTATGGCTTAGCTACTGGAAATCTTGCGTGAAGACGTCTGAATATATGAGGTTGATGTTAAATCCTTTGTGAAAAACATACCTAATGACTTGGATAACTTCCATCATCCTTTATGGAAGATGACATTGATGCTGATGTTACCTTGGAAATGTTAGATTCTTTTTATAACTGTTGTTGACAGCCAGACTTCAAAAATGTTGCCTTGTTTGAATCATGGTATGCTATCATTTGGAAATATTGGTACATTCTCGAGAAGAAAAACAGGCATTATTAAAAGTGAAGGAGATTATAGTAGACAGCTTTCAGGTGGGGTGCCACCAACTGAGGAACCCACCCTGTCTTTTATGTTTGATCCTATATTTTTGAGGAATGGGCCACACAACTTTGTACTAATGTAAGCCCCTGTGCTCATGGCAATATCTGTTTGATCAAGTAGTAGAGAAATGTGTGCTCATTGCAGTCGTGGTCCTTTGGAACTGGTTAGGGGCTGAAACAACAAAACAGACTATATTCTGCCATGGGAATGAGGGAATGGAGAATGCAGACCTGTGGAGAATGAGAGAACCGAACAGAAGGCAGAGAATAGGGGAGATAGGGCATAGGGGACAGTCTTATCGATCCCATTTCCTTCCAGCGGAAGTGACTATGAAATGATAACCAGGAGCCAAGATAGGAAGTCAGTCTTCCCACAAATCAGGAAATCAGTGGCTTCTTTGCTAGAGGAAAGGAGAATGAATATTAAGGATACAAAATGATGGATTTCCTCTATAGTCAGAGAGATGAAAGGAGAGTTTTTGAACAATTGGAAGTTGCCTTTTTAAATTTTTTTTCTTGTAGGCTCTGCAGCACTGTGCCATGCCTCAACATGAATCAGTCATGGGTATGCACGGGTTCCCTTCCTCCTGAACCTCCCCTCCCGTCTCCCACCCCATCCTCGTCCCACCCCTCTAGGTTGTCACAGAACACGGGGTTGAGCTCCCTGTATCACACAGCAGATCCCTCCTTGATTTTTTACAGATGGTAAAGTGTATGTCTCCATGCTACTCTCTCAATTCATCCTACCCTCTGCATCCCACAAGTCTGTTTTTTACGTCTGTGTCTCCATTGCTGCCCTGCAAATAGGTTCATTAGTACCATCTTTCTGATCTGATGAAAGTGACCCACACATTATAAGAGGAATCATTGTAAAATTTTTTTTTGAAGAATTTTTAAATGTAAAGAATAAGGCAAATCATTATTTTCTTTATCACTGTTAATTTCATGATCATTTGACCAGGATCAGGTTGAAATTTGGTTCATATGGTGTGTGAAGAAAAGGGTCACTGAGAAATGACATCAGAAGAGAGTTGGTATTTACCTGCTTGAGTAAATACTTTAGGAGGCAGTTTAGCGATATGTTGCTTCATACAACTATAACTAATAAATATAAATGTGTCTTTCTGTTACATTTTGAAACTTAAAATGATATTTCATACATCAAACTTACTGGCATTCCCCTCCTCCCTAGTTATTTGAATTTGGTAAATTTCTATATGGACTTCATCCATTTTTCAGCCTCTGGCAAGTTGTAGTGAAACTGAGTCCCTATTAAAAACAGAGTTCCTCTGCTGAGTTTATGGTTAACATCTCTGTCCAAAACAGTCTTCCTTTTCTTTCCCTGTACCTGTTCCATCAAGATTGAGGAGTATCAGGGGGAAAGGGGGCTTTAAAACCTTATAGGTCTCTCCTGAGTACAAAAGCCCCACTTGACTTAAAAAGATGCTCAATGTGAGTGTTGTGATTTAAGTTTTAGTTGAGGCAAAGTGAGGACTGCAGCCTGGGAGACAGTAGCTCAGATTGCGCCGAGAAACTGCTCCAAAGAGGCTGAGGGGTTTTGGTGATGGGGGAGTTCGTGCAGACATGCACTTATCTTACAAAGGGTTTTCTGCTAGTCACAAGGAGCTATTGTCACCATGAAGGCGTTTAGTGTTCTTCTAGATGGAGGAGGTGCAAGGATTGGGCTCATAAAATCAGTTCTTGAAAACATCTAATTATCTAAAGACCTGCTTTGCCAGTTTTCTTGGAGCGTAAAGTGCCTCATTCTTTCCCCCCTTGAACTCCTTTCAGGGCACATTGAAGGTCAGCAGCTGCAGCAGCCCAGGCTTCATCCCCATGGAGGCAGATGGCAAACGCCCTTGGCAAGCTCCAGTTTGTCACCGACACCCCCACCCCCTGCCCGTTTCTTGTTTGTAGAAATGAAAGACCTTAGTCTCCTGGGCCTTCCCTGAGTTCATGCACTGGATGCACGGTGAAGCCAAGCAAACCAGAACATTGGAGTCTTGGGTACAGAAAGATTTATTGCAAAGGACAAGCAAGGAGAATGGGAAGCTTGCACTCAGAAGACTCAAAATGTCCAGTGGCTTTTAGATAAGGGTTAAAGTCTAAATTAGTGGGGAGGGTGGTAGGGTGTGTGATGTTTCTGGACTCTCAACCTTCTGGGTCTGACTAGTCTGGGTTCTGTGTGCTTGTGGTCAGTATGTCATCCCCATCCTCCACCTGCTTGGGAGTTTTAGTTACTGCAGAACAACTCAAAAGTATACAGTAGATTGTTTGTACTGTCCTTTAGAAGGAGCTAGAAGCCCTGGGACTCTGTCATCCTGATAATTAACTGCTTGAGTCTACTCTTTGGAACTCTGGGAAGGCTGTGGAGACTGAAGGCTTATTTACTTATTTATTTTGCCTCCTACAAATAAGAAGCAGGGCACACACAGGAGCTTTGGTTCTGGGGAGGGCCTCACAGGGTTCTGCTTTGTTTCAGTAGGTGACTTTGGTTTTGAACAACTGTCGATTTACTTGTGCTGCTTAAAGAATTTGAGGATATGTCTTCATCTTTTGCTTTCCTGGATAATTACTCACCAGTTGGTTTGATTCATCATAAAATCACCATCTGCTTTCATGAGTATGAGGTCCTGTAAGGAGAGGGGCAGACAACTCTTGCTTAATAATAGTCTCTTATTACCTTCTCTGTTTCTAAGAGGGCTAGGAGGGCTCTGTGACCTTCACAGTGGTAGACATTCAGCCTGAGAAAAAATGGGAGTATAAAGCATGAGTGCATACAGCCAAGAGGGGAATTTAATTTCTGGCTTGATTTGTACAGAAGAGATTGGGACATGACTTGGGCATATTAGAAAAGCTTGCTTAAAAGTAGCTGTAGAGCTGCACGCCTAGGACCCAACTGGTGACTTTCTAACCTGGTCACTTTCATACCTGTACTGGCTGTGACCACTCTGACAGTTTCAGGAGCTGTTTGAACAAGGCTTATGCAGGGCATCCTGAATCTTAGCCCTTCTCCTACCTAACCCACTCTGGCAGCTTTGGCAACCTTCTGAATGCCTCAGACTTTCTTCTTCTTGTAGTAAATATGGCCAGTGTCCCAACCATCTGACACTTGGAAGTAGCCAGCACCAGTGCTTGGGGAACTGTTTGTTGCATAGCAGCAACATGCTCTTAGGGGACAACAGCCTGCCTATGAGATGACTGGACACCTCTGAGGCATCTGCACCTGTGGGACTATCTGTTAGCCTGTGTGGACCCAGGCATCCAGAAAAGAGACAACCCCTGGGGGCTGGAGAAAAGGAGTGGAAACACTGAGAGATGTCACTGTGCAGAGGAAGGGAAGCTTTCTGCATTGGAAGAACCACAGGAACCAAAACTGGAAATAGCACCATTGTCAGCATTCACTGAGGCCTCATGTTGTGCAAGGCACTCTGCCCCGTGTTTACCATGTGTTACATCATTTCACCTCTTTAGATGGGTGCTGTTACACCGTTACCATTCTCAGTGATGAGGAAAGAAGCTGGGGGGTGGGGGAGTGGATGGACCTGCCTGAAGTCACAAAGCTAGTCAGCGGCAGAGGCTGGAGCAGATCAAACAGATATGTCTGCCATGAGGAGGAGAGGCTGGTCCTGCACTGTGACACACAGAGCTGCTCCACACTCATGGCCAAGCTGGCACAGTTGAACAGTTGTGGAGCTAGAGAGCTTGCTTCGTAGAGTTTCCCCAGCCTGGTAAAAAGGCAAATCATTAACTCATGGTTTCCAGGAGCCTGGACGCTGTGGGGAGATTCCCCCACCACCATCTTCCCCAGCCATTCACAGCACATTAACACACCAACAGTTAACACTCAAATCGACATCACATATTTACGATGCTGGAAACGAGGATGTGTGAAGCACAGTCACCCATGCATACCTACTGCATGACCATGGTCTGTCAAGCAAAACCTGGACCAGCTTTTCTAGGGTCGAGAGGATGGTGTCCTTTTCACTTTCCCACGGGAGCATCTGGCTTCCCATCCCTCTGCTGCTGCTGCTGCTGCTAAATCGCTTCAGTCGTGTCTGACTCTGTGCAACCCCATAGACGGCAGCCCACCAGGCTCCCCCGTCCCTGGGATTCTCCAGGCAAGAACACTGGAGTGGGTTGCCATTTCCTCTCAGGCGCCCTCTATTTTCCACTTCTGTGCCTCGGGCATTTTAATCCCCCCTTTTCCCTCCTCTATGACTGGTCATATCTCCCTTCTGCTCAAGGCTCAATTTAATCTATGCATATTCTAAAAAGCTCTTGGTACGGATGGAGGTCCCTTTTCCTCTCCAATCTTTCTGAACAGCATATATTTGCTCCAGTTTTTGAGAATAGCAGAAATCATCCTTGAAATCTCTAAAGCTCCAAAAAGGCTTCATCATGAAGCAAAATGATAGGTGGCCATGCTGATGGAGAGGTGGAGGTGTTTGGCATAGGGTTTGAGGACAGTTGAGCTGCTGCAGATAATTATAATTTCCATTTCCATTGGAAAATGGAAAGTCCCCAAAAGCAAAAACATGTACACAGTGGCAAAGCTGTTTGTTTATTCAAGAAAGAGTATATAAGGACTCCATGTCAGGAAAGGTCAAAAGTAGCTATTTTAAAATGAACTTCATTTAGGGTAGAACTGGGGTCTTTGATCATCATTTAGTCAGGGAATTGTAGAGTTTTAAAATACCCAAATATTATGGAAATGAACCTGTGTTCTGAGGTTTCATTAAATTATGTTTAAGTTCATTTTTCATGTGGAAAATGAGCTTCAGGCTTCAATATGATGAATTGTTTCCTCCCATTGACAGTGGTGGAGGAAGGTAATTTAGTGCGCCTGCTGCAGGCCTCATGGTTTCCTCCTCTTTTACTCTGGGCCGTCGTGATTAATAGGATTACACCGGAGTGATCACAATTGCCTGTTTGTTTATCCCGTCACTGAGTTCAGTGCTGAGGCTCTTATTTCAGGGTTCTTTAGGTTTTGAGATCTAGTTTTTCATGTTCATAATGTCATAAACTTTTGCTGTATCATCACCGCTGTGCAATGTTGAACTGAGCTAAGTGAACTCTCAGAGTCATATCCATGTTATGGGAATTTGATCATTTATCTGAAAAGTATTGACTGAGCACTGCTGGTGAGCGATATCTTACACTGTGCGAGGAAATCAAGGCGATTTCACAGAGTCTAGTTGAGAATGCAGTCCATGGGGCCACAAAGAGTCGGACAAGACTGAGAGACTGAACCACCACCACCACCACCTTATACTTTGGGAACCTGATGAGTGGTATAGAGCGCACGCTGGGGTGCAGAGGTGGAGGTGAAAGGGCAAGTGCGTGGCTTTGGTTTCATCAGTAATGAAGTAAAATAGACTAACTGGTAATTATTTTCCATGTTTAGATTGTTTAGAAACTCCAATACTTTGGCCACCTCATGTGACGAGTTGACTCACTGGAAAAGACTCTGATGCTGGGAAGGATTGGGGGCGGGAGTAGAAGGGGACGACAGAGAATGAGACGGCTGGATGGCATCACTGACTCATGGACATGAGTTTGAGTGAACTCCGGGAGTTGGTGATGGACAGGGAGGCCTGGCGTGCTGTGATTCATGGGGTCGCGGAGAGTCGTACATGACTGAGCGACTGAACTGAACTGAAGTGAACGGAACTGAGGAGATATAAGGTATAGGTGTGTGTACACTGTGTCATTCTAGATGTGTGATAGTTAAAAGTATGAGTTGCTGCATCTGGGGCAATACTGACCTTAGATTTGAGCAAGTGGGGTCCTTGTCCCAGGCCCTGGTGCCCTGACTGTGCTTTCCTTGAAATTTTCTAACCCCCCCTTAAATGTTTGGCCCTTTTCTGGGGGCTTTGAGTGCTGCCCAGCCAGAGCACCCTGAGCGTGGTTTGGCACGTCAGTGAGCCCCAGTCTCTTTTTCTCTTGGTTAGAGTACTTCAGCTCTCTACCTTATATGATGGGCTGACGACTGAACTGACCAGATATCTGGAGGCACTGTGGAACTTGCACTTGTGGAGTCATCTCAGGACTCCCTGGTAGCAGGGATGGGTCCTGATCCAGAAGGGTAGCCTGGGGGGTGTGATTATTCCTGCTGGCCAGTGCAGTTTAGTGTATTTTTGTTAGCTCACACAAGACTGGGCTGTCTGAATGGAGCTCACATAGAAATCATTTTGAAGAGCTTTCATACATGTTGGACGTAGAGTAAGTTTAGGCCTTGGGAGTACCTTCAGGCCACCTGTATCTCTTGAGCTTGAGTCATGTATCTAGACCCATGTGTTGGCTCTTACTTGTCCATGTCATGGCTGAAGGGTCACTTCCAGTCTCCAGCACCCAAGTCCAGCAGGTTTGGAGGCAGATATTCTTTATCCCTGACCCCTTCCTCCTGCCACCCAGAAAAGTTGTTCCACCCCTCCATAGGCTCCCTACTACATAGTGGTTTGCCGTAGGGGGAAGTTGTGCCTTTATCCTCTCGAGCATTTAGAGGCTGTTGCTCTGTAGTGCCAATGAACCCTTCCACATGGTATCCGCTCCTGCCTCTGATCAAGATGGTGACATCTTCTTTCCCAGGTTGTTCGACAAGGGAGAGGCCTTCCTTAGCCTAAGGTAGATACTGTTGTCTAAGTTAGATACTGTTGTCTTCCCCACTTGTGGCAGTGTGTAAAAGACAAGGGTGAGATCAGTACATTCTAGGAAAGCTCTGGTGATGTTTTAAAGAGTTCAGAGTAGAAAAGGGATTAGAGGATGCATTGTTCTATATTTATATCATACAGTTATGTACAGTAAATTTAATATGTGCTGTGATATGCTTAGTCATTCAGTTGTGTCAGACTCTGTAACTCCATGGACTGTAGCCCACCAGGCTCCTTTGTCCATGGGAATTCTCCAGGCAAGAATACTGGAGTGGGTTGCTGTGCCCTCCTCCAGGAGATCTTCCCTACGCAGTGATCGAAACCAGGTCTCCTGAATTGCAGGTGGATTCTTTACTGTCTGAGCCATGAGGGAAGCGCATGAATACTGGACTGGGTAGCCTATCCCTTCTCCAGGGGAACTTCCTGACCCAGGAATCGAACTGGGGTCTCCTATATTGCAGGCAGATTCTTTACCAGCTGAGCTACCCGGGAGGCCGCAGATTACATGACCAGAAAACAAATTATCATTTGTATTTCTCTGCATCTTTTATGTAAGACTTCTGTTTGTGGACATTGTGAGTGAAGCACAATAAAAATTTCTGTGAGAGTCATCAGGAGCCAGTATTCGTGGGCAGCACAATGCATGATATAGTGTCAGGAGTAATGAAGTAACCAGCATTAAATAAGTGAAAGTAAGAAACTTCAGAGGGAAGAAGCCCTACATTTTAAAAAATATAAAAGGTTCTGCAGAGCCATTGCACTGTGAGTAATAATAGCATGCTACCATTTTCTCCCAGTGGGAGATATGAAATTAGCCAGGAATGATGCATGTGACAATAA